>NC_081841.1:28939561-28979561 GCF_963259705.1 Myotis daubentonii
ATTAAGTACTTTTATTCTAAAATTAACTATAATTTAGTTCATTACATTCGGCCTTTATGTATGTTATATTAACATATAAATCATACTAAACAGAAACATAAGCCATTTGCTAAAAGTAAAGTTTAGCATGCACATGTATAACATATATTTGTATTTCCTCTATATACATGGTTGTGTATTCTCTTTCTCTCTAAGATATAAGGTTATATCTATAGTAGAAGATATATATTAGAAGTCTAGACAGCCTGGATGGGTGACTCTGGCCAGGATGACTGAAGCTTCATGTTTGCTGCAGTATTTTAAGTGTCCTCGGAATGTGTCCCTCTTCTACGTTCAGGCAAAACTCTACTCTTCTTGAATCAGACAGAATAGTCCTCGGCAGCGGAAGGCTAGGTGGTCAAACGCAAACTAGAGAGCTAATTCTTAAGTATTTATCTGCCAACCACCAGTGGAACTTCCTGAGTATCAGCTCATGATCCAACCCACTTAAACAACCACCACCTGGTTGGGACAATAACATTACTGTACAGGCAAAAAGTCAACAGTGAACAGGAAGGGAGACAACTTCATTTTGTTTTCTGGAATTCTTGAGATCTATACTTATTATTACTAGTGCATTTGGGAACAATAGAAAAATTAAAAGGAATGCTAAAGGTGAAGAAAGGGTTTTGTCACCTGTCTCTCTGGGTCTTGCATTTCAGGCGAAGAAAAGACGAGGGCAACATTCTAAAAAGACTCCGTTCCCCATTAAAACTATACTTGACTTATAGGACCTATCATTCCAGACGAACTAGGTCAAGTTCCATGAATGCTTGGGTAGGACTTCCTGCCCTAAACAATCACAGTCTGCTCCAACTTGGGGACTGTGATTCAAAATAGGTTGTTTTAGACTTGAGATAGTTCAGGGAAACAAAACAGCAACGCCCTGCATATGGTGAGTTACAGACCTTACGTTTCACCACAGAGCGGGTTCCTCCCCCACCTGCACTCACCTCAGAAGCCAAGCTACCCCTTCACTCGCCGCCTGTGGCTGTGCCGACCAATATGGTAACCACTAGCCACAGGTGGCTACAGATAGCTTGGCAGGTGGCCAGTCGGTATCAACATATGCTCTCAGTGTGACATATACATCCAATTTCAAAGCTTAGCCCAGAAAAGTAAAATATTTCATGAGTAATTTTAAAATATCAATTATATATTGAAATGATAATCTCTTGAATCTATTTGACTAAAGAAAATATGTTTTTAAAATTCCACCTTTAAAAAAAACCCTTCCTTTTAATGTAGGGGCTGCTGGAAAAATTAAAATTAATATGTGAAGCACATTATATTTCTATTGGGCAGTGCTGGCCTAAAGCCTCAAGTTTCCTTGTAGCCCTAGGTATACAAGGCTTATAACAGTTAAACAAATGGAGATATAGAATTTTCTAATTGACATTCATGCTAGAAATCTCTTTTCCAGTGTTCTATGCCTATAGATAGAAAAAAAAAAGCAAAGGCCAGAGATATATTATTCTAACTTAAAAGTCTGTATGCTAATGATGTGAATCAACTATAGTGCATCCGTAATCTGAAATAGATGACAATGTCCAACCTATTTTCCAGTTGTAGGCTTTCTCAGTGTTAACCCTTTCCTAAACTCACCATTTTCTGATCTTTGAAGGCCGTAACAGAATAATAGGATAAAGAAAAATAAGCTGACCTTTAGGCTGTCTGACCTCTGTCCTAGCTCTTTCATGAAGAGCAAGAAATACACCAGGTCTACATACAGAAGCTTAGGCCATCACTTAGTACTGGAGCGAGCATGAGGAGCTAACCCTCTTATCCACATCTGGTCCTTTCCTCACTAGTTCAGTTCTCAGGATAGCCTGTCAAAATGGGCAAAGAGGGGCTGCCCTGGACAGAAGTCCCTGGGTTAATGACCTGACAGAGGGAGGTTTACTTAGGAGCATCATCTCTCTCTCCATGCCCGACTCAGATAAAAGTTGCAAACAGTGTTAAAATATTCTACTTTCATTTTCAACAAATAACTATCAATTTTTCCTCAGACCCATTTTCCCAAAGCCTTATGAGCAGGTGTTACTGCTATTTATGATCAGCACTGCAACCTAGTGGGAGAAGCAATTTGGGAAAAAGTAAAATTGAATGTTTTTCCTTCAACATTTGATGAGGATAATACTTCTGAACAAATATGGCAATTGTACCAACATTTCATAGAATCATAAAATCTTGGAACTGAACAGAATTTTTTGTAGCTCGAATAAAAGAAATGTGTCGAGCTTGTTATAATATTTAAAAAAACCAGGCTTTTCAAATTTTTACATACAGTTATGGAAAGGTCTAGAGCAGTGGTCGGCAAACGTCGGCTCGCGAGCCACATGCGGCTCTTTGGCCCTGTGGCATGGGCCACGAAGTTTCAATTGCACTGATCGTGTGCACACGCACGTGGTATTCTGTGGAAGAGCCACACTCAAGGGGCCAGTTTGCCGACCACAGGTCTAGACTAATAAGAGGTAGAAAAAAAGAAAGTAAAACAAAGGAACTAAAATAGAAATAGATTTTTTTTAAAAACTAATATAAGTGAAAATTTCATCTAGACACTATGGCATCTCTGCTAATTTTAAGATATTAATGAAGGGGAGGACAAATCAGTCACAGTTAGGTGAGCATAAAAATCTATTTTTTAAGATATATTTTTAGCCCTAGCTGGTTTGGCTCAGTGGATAGAGCGTCGGCCTGCAGACTGAAGGGTCCCAGGTTCGATTCCGATCAAGGGCATGTACCTTGGTTGCAGGCACAACCCCAGGAGGGGATGTGCAAGAGGCAGCTGATCGGTGTTTCTCTCTCATCTCTCATCGATGTTTCAAGCTCTCTATCTCTCTCCCTTCCTCTCTGTAAAAAATCAATAAAAAATATATATGTTAAAATATATATATATATATATATATATATATATATATATATATATATATTTTATTGATTTCAGAGAGGAAGGGAGAGGGTGAGAGAGATAGAAACATCAATGATCAGAAAGAATCATTGATTGACTGCCTCCTGCATGCCCCCTACTGGGGATTGAACCTGCAACCCAGGCATATGTCCTTGATGGGAATTGAACCCGGGACCCTTCAGTTCCAAAGACTGACGCTCTATCCACTGAGCAAAACCAGCTAGGGCAAAATCTGACTATTTTTATAGATATTGTGGCAATTTAGATACTATATAACTCTCCCTTGATATAAGCGAGGTAGTTGTTGGTAGATCAAAATAAATTAGGCACTGGTTTTAACTAAGTACAATAAATGCTAATAGGAATATGATACATCGAATTTTATAATAAAAACTTAAAATTCTTTTAAGGTGAGAATCTATTCTATCATGAATTTCAAAAAGCTTTATCTACTTAAAATTGTACAGGTCTTTCAAGGTGGAAATTTTTTAAGTAAGTAATATTTTCCTAAAAATCACATTGAAGTCTTTTGATATCTTTACAGATTCTTAGAGGCCTATAATTGCCTTCTCTTTTATCTTTCTTTTTCACACATTTCTTTGCATACACTAGACGTAAAGTTGAACAAGAAAGTGGAGAGGTATGTATCTTATTTGACAATATTATTTTTTACCCATCTCATAACTAATGAACTTGAAGTACTGAGATGTTTCAAGAAGAAAAATAGAAAAGAAAAAAAAATAACTTTTACAGAAAGGTAATAAAGGTCATGTTGTAAACAGTTATTTGTGAATTAGTCATGGGAAATATCTTTTCTTTGATCTTTTTCTATTAAGTCACCTGTTTTCACATGTCAATTTTACTATTTCCAAGTGCCACTCATTCATCCATCAGGCACTAACCAAGACTCACTAGAGCTCCACTGGCAACACTGACTAGATGATGACAGTGTGATTGGAACTGCAATGCAAAACTTTCTCTGATATATAATGTATCTCTCATATCCAGAAATTATGAGTTAGTGATAGTAATTATGTGATTATTTATACAAAGTAAACAAATAATTTACCTAGAATAGATAAGGCATTTACCTTTCCTAGATACTAGCCAGTAAAAGTTCAAACAAACACTCCTCCTGGGATTAATTAGTGTGTCTTACTTCAAAGCAAAAGAACTTTGTAGGAGAATAGTGACAAACTATATAGGGATCTATTATCTACAATTTAGTTTCGAATGTTTTTAAAATCTTTTACCTTCCTTCTTCGAAGAAACAGCCTAATTACAATAAGTTATTTTTAGGATTGGGGATATCATATCGTTTATTTTATAAGGTAAATTTATCAAAGAAAAAAGAGGTATAAAAGAGTTATAAAATGTTATCCTTGTTTTTAACCAAGGATGTTATGTTATGGGGGTGCCCAAGTGTTCCCTGGTTCCAAATTCCATTAACATAATCATCAAAGATTCCTGGAATATGTCTTATTTGTTCTCTTCTTAAAAGTATTTTCTACAAAGAAATTATACATCGGACATCTTTTACTTCTTTGGGATTTTAATGGACAATTATTATTAAATCCTTATAAGAAAGTATTCTCAAAACTACCATTTTAAAATATCATATGTGGGTGAACTATCTGTTATAAGGGTACTCATATATCAGTTTTCCCCAGGAAAATCCTGTACCTATTCCTGTGGCCCCATCTGATGATTAGAAGTGCTTTCTTTATTAAGTGTCCTGGGTTAGATAGAAAATTATATGGCAACTCTAGTAATAGCCAAAGATCAATTAGAATTCAGAGATTTCAAAGTTTCTGTTCTTTAATCCTTTTTTGACCCAAATAGGTAGGTTGAACTAAATACCCTTTAAGGGCTTTTGCATAATTTTAAAATTCTGTGATACTTCATTCTAGTTGAAGTGTAACTGGATGACTCAGGTAAAAGCTAATTTAGATCATCTGACTTTTAGTTGTCAGACTGAATTTATAACCTTCTCTCAAAACCGAGTTAAAAGGGAAGTATAGACCTTTTATTCAACATGGGTTAGCATTTATATATATTCAATATATATACACACTGAATTTTTAATTTAAAAAATCCTTTAAAGGATTTTTGAATTGGCTTAAAGTAGGATTTAAAATAATTACCAAAAGAAAGCCAGGAAAATAATTATTTGTAGGATTAGATGAGTTCGTTTTTGGAATTAAGAAAAAACAAAAGAAGACTCAAAAGGACAAAACAGTTTTGTGGAAGAAAGCAGTATAATTCCTTAGTATTAATTTGTCCAAGTTTAATGCTTTCCATAATAAATTAGTATAACAATCAACAAAGTATTATGGAGGAGAAATATTAAGGTCAAATTTTTGTGTTGTAAAAATATATAAAAAGAGTTACAATCAAACCTATAGGTTATATTTTTGTATATACACATAGAATATCATCCATAAACATACATGATGTTTCTGAATAGTGTTTAAAGCACTTTCTTTAGTAAAATGCTATTTCTGTAGCACCGAGTTTAAGTAAAGACTTAGTTTTCAGAATGTGTATGGATTTTCTCTATAAAAGAGAGCTACTGAGGTATTTCCTTTGTTGTGTCACCTTAAGGACTTATTTGAAGTACTTCTTAGAAATTGCTATGCCACAGTGTCCAGAATTTTAACTATTCTTTAACACTTTGAAAACTGAATGCCAAACCCTTTTAATAAGTAGAGAATGTATTGAGGTGTGTAACATCAATATGTAGCTAACTTCCAATTTATAAATACATTGAATTCAGTTATCTCTAAAACAATATATATGTTATTAACCATATAGAGCTCTGCTCGGTGTCAATAAAATAAATATTTTTCAAAAGAAATATAGGTAAACAACTTTGGGAAAACCTGTCCTGGAATATATGCTGAAATAATTTACTCTAAAAATATTACATTAAGGCAGAATCCTCTAAAAATTTGATACTATTTCATTCATCTAATTTTCTAACAGTGAGATAATGCCAAGTGGATACAAAAGTAAGTTATCAAAAACAGGAAATTACAAATATAAACCTATAATTATTGCAGGTAGAGATATTTTCTAAGTAATTAGTACAATTCTCAAAATATTTTTCTATTTATTTTCCTATCCAGATACATTTTATAAAGAACTTATGCTTAGATCCCTTGACATTTTAATTTCTTTATTAAAATTGGGAATAAGCCATTTAGTCACATCATAGCTAAGCAAAAACCCATATTAATTAAAGCTATTTCAATTTCTGTTCACAAATGCCCATCACACAAACCTCATATGAACATATATTACGCGCATAAATATTAATTGGGGTTTAGAGGGAAAAAATAGAATAAAGCACAAACAATTAACGATTAGTAAACAAAGTCAGACATAGTAGAAATAAAGATTTGGAGAGCAGACATTTTGAATATAGATAAATGAGACACAGGGATCATTTGAAATCTGGTATTTCCTGTTAACCAGAGGCCCTGGAAAGACAACTTAAAAGATATCTGAGCATCAGCGTGCACGTCTCCCTATGTGCTTGTGTGTCCACATGTATAAATACAGTACTAACCTACTAGTTATCTCTTTTTACTCTCAGCCTGTCAAAAAAAACCTGTCAGCTGCAAAGGCGATAAGGGGGGCAGTTTAAAAAAGATCCTGGAGCCTTAAGCTCCTTAATGTGCCAAGAATCAATCCCATGAAAGCAAACAACTTGAAACAGGGTTATACGTATTTCGGAAAGCTCTCCGGCTCCTTCCCTCTCTGCTGCAGCCAAGCCGGCTGTTCAAGTTTTCTCACCCTAATGACCCCTGAAGCAGCCCTGAGGGATTGCAAAACAAGGCCGTTACACAAGGCAGCTTGCTAATTGAGAAGTTGATCGGGGGTAGAGAAATCCTGCTTGCCCATGTTAAGTGTCGAAATCAAGCATGACTAGATTGACGTCGCCAAATCACCGTCTGGAGGCCCCTCCACGCCAGGAGCAGCAGGGCTTTTCACACCTGATAGGCCCTCACTCTATCTCCATCAAGTCACATTAGGAAAGGAATGTATTCCGAACCGGAGCCCCCGGCCCAGAGAGGCATTCCTCCACCGCCTAATTGCCCCTGCTCGGCTTCCGGGCACACACGTGGCCACGCGGTGGACCTGTGCTCACCTGTCCCCCCACTCTGCAGAAGCACCAACCCAACCCCAGACTCTGTTAGAGGAAGTCAGTGGGGTTAGCCCTTGTGTATTACCTATCTCCATGACACCGATTTAAATTACAGAACCCTTGCAACAGTTTGCAAACAGTGGCTCTTTAAAGCTTTGTTCCTTGCTTTTTCTTTCTTTCTTTTTTTTTTTTTAAGGAAGTTGCAGATTCAGGATCAATGAAAACGCCTGAAAACAGATAGTGATGTAGACACCCCCTGCTGTGTGGAAGAGAGGAGAGACCTGCTTTTGAACTCTGAGGCTCCGTCATGGATTTGCTGCTCTCCAACCTAAACTCTCCTGTGACAGATGGCATAAGAGATATTTCCGACAGCCGGACTGGCAGGCTGGTCTTACTGAGTGGTTTTTTTCCTACACTCTATTTCTGATGGGTTCAAAGCACTTCACCAACTATGTGTTTTTTGGGGGGACAGGGAGGGGAGGGAAGTAGGAAGTGCCCTTCTTATTCCTACCACTTTTTAATTCTAAATCTCAGTTTTCTTAATGAGGTCATGGAATTAATTCCTATCTGTCCTCTATGAACTTCAGGGCACGTAGAAAAATAAATAGCTTGCTTCCAACTGCAAAGATTTATTTATGTATTTACTGGCCACTAGGAAAAAAAATGTACAGAAATTTATAATAGAAAAATGAGCTTTGTCATACTAATTTGGAGGTGATAGGTGGCAGCCATTGTATTGGTGGGGAAACTGAGGCACAGAGGTAGCAGTAACTCACCTCATACCTAATAGGCAATTAGTAGCACTGATGGAAACCTAGCCATCTATTTTTTCTGATACCCAGACTGGTACTCACTCACTCCATATAACTCCTCTCTATCATCTAACCCAAGTATGATAGATAAGATAGTATGATAAACGGGTAACGAAGAGAAAGAAACAAAAAAACATACAAGGGAAAGAGGGATTTTCTAACCTAACAAAAGATGACAGGGCAATCCATACGACTCAAACCCAACACTGGCTTCCAGGTTAAAATCTAAACCCAACATTATAATGTCTGTCACATTTTCATTAAAAGCTCAGCATTCTCTTTTGGAGCTCAACACTGAGAAACAAACTCACAAGAGGAAAAAGAAAAACTAAAACAGAAGCTTTACTTATATTAGACAACATACGCAGAAGATCAATTTCCACATACGGTGATACTGTCTACAAAGCATTTTTAATGGAAAAAAGCAACTAAAAGTCTAAGTCCTCACTAATAATTATACCTGAGCAAGTTACATCGGTTAAAAGATTTTCCTGTGCTCGCATTTTAAAGAAACGTCTCAAATCAATATCAATATGAAATCTGGTCAATTATGGAAGGGCTCGGCGAATGAGGGCTAATGTTTATTTAGCCCTGCCTCTGGACTTGACACTGTTTTAAGCATTTTTCACAGGCTACCTCATTAGTCCTCACGACAGGCAAATAAGGCGGGTGATCCCCCCATTTTTATGGATGAGGAAAAGGAGGCATTCAGACTGATGTAACTTGCTCAGATAGTTAATAAGAGAGCTGAACCCCACGGATTCCCCCTTTACCTCAACAGAACAGAGGCAATTCATTCCTCCCACGGCTTAAGGATCTCTCTTCACTTACCTCGAGGAAGTGTTTATGATTAAGGCTAACATCTGTTTCCCTAGAACTTCCACTCACTGGGCCCTTATGGGACAGTTCTAGTTCTTCTTACACATAACATCATTCTTTTCTGCAGACTACATACCCCACTCCCACCCCTCATGGTCAATGTTAAAATGGATGTCTCCACAATCTACAAGTCCCTCAAACGAAAGGTTTCAGATTCTTCTGTGACTGGTTCTCCTCTCCTGAAACCCCCAAAGCCAAACTTGCTAGTTCTCTCTCAAATGTCATATGATCAGATCATTTTTTTCTTCTTTTTAGGTGACCTCCCTCTAGCATGCATCATTTCTTCCTTGGACTCAGGCTATGACCTCCTAGCTTTAACATCTTTTCTACCAGCTTGTCCTGCCCTGTTCTTCACTCTCCACTCTGCAGCCAGTTACCCTTCCATAACACAGATCCATTTGTTGCTTCTGCCTATAACCCTTTATAGCTCCCCACTGCATCCAGGCATGAAAGGGCCAACCTGTATGACCTGCCTTCCTCTCTGCCTTCTCTTTCACAACTATATCTCACCCCACCATGTTCTCTCCTCCCCGAACTCACCATGCACTTTCATGCCTGCTTGCTTATCATTCCTACTAAATGTATTCTTCCTGGCTAACAAGTACTCCTTTTCTACATTCAATGTCACTGGATCTAAGAAGTCCCTCTGATTTCCCTGGTACAAAGTGAACAACACCCTCCTTTGGGTATTTAAGCAATTGTTTTCATATACTACATGAAACTGACAGTGTTTGTACCATCTTATGTCCCTCTGTTTATCTCTTTCTTGCTCAGTAGCAGGCTCCCTGATACCATGCCCTCTCCTTTACTCACTGCCTAGCGCATGTAATATTCATGTGCTTTGAAATTACTGAATTACAGAGCAGGGTCATTACTGAAAATTAGTACTCTTTCCTTGCCAACTAATTAGATTTTATATAGGAATTTTACTTATACTGACTAGATTAATACTAACTAATTTTGAAATCTGTATATAATGGATATAACATCTGTAGGTGAAAGTCAAAAATAGAGATGATCAGATCACCCTCCTCATGTCCTTTCGTGAACTACCTTATAGAAATAACCCACTAATGGCAAGGCTACCGAGTAAAGCTACACCAGGACCGTGAGAGACATCATCAACTACCGGCCGAAACTCAGGACGAATTAGATCTGTCTTTGATGACGTTCCAGATGGTGTTAGGTGGCAACACATCAGAACTGTAATTAGCAGCTGCAGAAAACTTGCTAACTGGTATCATCTCTACCCATTATATCTGGTAGTATTAGTAAGGAAAAGCACAGGTCAAAATATTATATATCTAACTTAGGCAAGCAGCTCCAAAAGTGTGCCAACATTCAGGCTGAATATTGTGCCGAATCACACCTCCTTCTTATTCCCAAGATAGTCCTGGAACCTCTTTCCAGCTTCCAGGACCATCTCTTACTGCAGTTCTTCCATGATTCTTAGTTATTAAAAATCACATTTTCCTAATCCCCTGACAATTGTTCTGTTCTTTTTATTACATAGGCTGTCACTTTATTACAGCCATTTCAGCTTGCAAAATATTTCATTCTACCCCATACCCTCCTTCTGCCTTCTAGTCAGTATTTACCGAGCTTCTACTCCCTGTCAGGTTTTCTGCTAGATGTTATGAAACAAATAGGACACTTCCTACCCTCAACAGGTTTGCAGTCTGGTACCGGAGAGATAGACAAGTAGGCATAACAACAACAACAAAACTAGATTGTTTCCTCCTAACAAACCTGTCTGCACACACTGGAAGAGGACTTTTCTTTAAAGCTCTAATTTCCTCATGTCATTCATTTGTTCAATGACTTACAATGACTCTGTCTTACCCACATAATAATATACATTCTGCCCAGGATGGCTCTCTGGACCAATTCTACAGGACTGAAATTCTGTCTTGTAATTAGGGTTCCCATATTTAAGATTCCAAAATGTTGCATGGGGCATACTTCTACTTGGAAAAAATAGTACCTATTACTTATATGAAATTTAAATTAAACTGTGGATCCTCCCTTCACCTGGCAACTCTATGCTTAGTTTGACCAGCCCATTTGCCTCATAGCTCAATTTGAAATAGACAACAGAGCTTGTGTAGGCAGCTTCTTCCATGTCAAATGTGTTATCGCCACATCTCTCATGCCAATCCCATTCTCTCCCAGGCAACAGAGGCTGTGCTTTCCTTTGACCTCTTATAGTTTCATCAAACTTAGAAAATATTAAGTAATAACCTAAAATGACAGTACTGTAATTTTCTCAAATCCAATTGAATATTTGGGAGATTATAAGAGGAATCTCCTTTTTTTTTCCTTCTTCTAAAGGACATATAAACTACTCAAGCTTGAGATATACTATTTTGACTTAGTTCAGTTGAACAATATACATTCAAAATAACCTCCCACCTCTTCAATGTTAAATGGGCTGGGGGAAGAGGAGAGGAGTCGGGCCGAAAGGGACTGGGTGCCAGGGTCCAACCCCAGCAGGTCCAGGGGTTCCCAAAGGCGTAGACGGAGTCGGCGAAGAAGGAATGATACAGAGACAGCTTTCAGTTGATCAGCAGCCTAGCCAGGATCTCTAGCCAAGTTCTGGTCTGTATCTCCAGAGAGGTTCTTCTGCTTAGGATCTCCAGCCAGGTTCTGTCCAGGTTCTCCAGGCAGGTTTGGTCACCAGGTTCTAGTCAGGCTCTCCTGCCAATCTCCGCAGTCAGGTTCAGTCCAGGATCCCCTGCCATGTTCTCTCCATCGAAGCTCCTCCATCTCCAGGTTCCGCGTAGGTTCTGTCTTCTGAATTCTGTCTCACGAGTTCTGTGTTCTGAATTCTGTCTCTTGCTGTCTTCTGAATTCTGTCTGTTGTTGTCTTGTTGCATCTGTATTTATACCAGTTGATTCTAATCCTGTCAATCTCTATTACAAAGGTTAGGGCGTTTCTTATCTCCATTCCAGGGAGTAAAGATTATGTAGCTTAAGCATGATTGTTCGTAGTTAAAGTGATTAATTACCCGCCTGGCACTTAGTTAAGGGGTTTCATCCCCTCCCTAACTTCAGGGGAAAATCCCTACCTGGGGATTCAACCTTTCTCGGAGAGGTGACCTTGCTTAAAACACAGCGCCAAGAAGGTGAGCAAACATATTAAGAACCGTATGCTATATATGCCAGGTCCCTTGAAACAGCAAGGATGGACCGGCTCCCGGCAACTGAGGGTTGGGAATAAAGTTGTGTTCTCTTTGGTGAAAAACCATCTCAACCTGGCCCAGGCTCAGATCTGACTCAAAATTCCAAAGCACTATAGTAATTCACTAAAAGACTATATTCAAAAATAAACCATTCATAGCTCTATACTTAATACAGTCTCATTTGAAATAAAAAGCAAAAAAAAAAAAAGTCCTTTATTCCAACAAAATATATTGCATTGTTAAGGTCTAGTATATTACATTTATACGCACTCTTGACAGACTATATCACTGCATATAGGTGACCTTTTCCAACCCAAACACTCTCTAGAGCCCAGTTTTTTAAAAAGGCATTGATTACAAAGGTCATAAACTTCCACAGGGATTTTTTTTAAAAGAACAAAATGTCCTTTCTAATACATATATATATATGATCTTTACATACACATTATTAAAGTATTTAGAGGAAGCCTTATGAAATGTTTCGGCTATTTTCCAATAGGCTTAAGAAACACCAAAGAATAAATAATGGTCTAAATCTCTCTATTCGTTAAAAAAATATTAGCAGAAAAATAATGGGTATGATTCACAGGAGCTGTTTGGTGAGCTTCAGGACAGAATTAAAATGTAAGGTGTCTGATGCCACTGACGAGAAACAAGTTTCCTGGTAGGTACTTCATACCCTCCCAGGTGTACATTTAACTGACTGGCATTTTAGCAATGGTGTGCCAGTAGCTTGGAAAGGTAACACAGGTGTATAAGCGAATAGCTCCCTTGCTTCTTCTTGGTAGCATCATGGCACACTATGACTATGGTCATCACACACAAAAGTACAGGCAGTCTGTCAAACTACAGGGGGAAGGCAGGGGAGGGCTGGGGGAGTAAGAGATCAACCGAAGGACTTGTATGCATGCATATAAGCACAACCAACAGACTCACGACACTGGGGGCGGGGGGACGAGGGCAAGTGCCGGGGGTGTAGGGGAGGTCAGTGGGGGGAGTGAGGGGAAGGAGACATAGGTACTACTATTTGTAATACCTTAAACAATAAAATTAAATTAAATTTAAAAAAAGTACAGGCAGTCAGAATAGGTTTTGGAGGCACACTCTCTGGATTTGAATCCTTCCTCAACTACTTGCATCTTGGCAACTTATTGGCTAAACAAATTAATCATGCTGTGCCTCAGGGTAGTTGTTGCTAAAATGAGTACATTTTTCCCAAAGGGTAAATTAGTTTATATCTGTAAAGCACTTAGTACAGTTCCAGGCTCATGGAAAATACCTTAAATATAGTAGTACTAAAAATATAAGATACGCAAGGGCAAAGGTTTTTATCTGTATTTTTCACCGTGACAGTCCCTATCCCTGGACCAGTATCTAGAATAGAGTAAATCCTCAAGAAGTATTTGTCATCATGTGAGTGACTTTATTTCAATATTAGAACCATCCTTCATAATTAACCAGCTCTGTCCCTGGTACAATTGAAATTGTTCTATATTTATCTAATAAAAAATAGAGGGCAATCTTTTTAGCAGTTTTCCTTTAAAAAGGTTTCTTCATAGGCATGCTGGACTCTAATGCTTACCTTTTTTTAAAAAAAATTATTTTTACTCTTAATGAATTTCTTTTCCTCTCAATTCTACTAACTTCTTTTTGGCATAGAGTAAAACTACAATTCTATTTACCTTGTCTTTTATCTAGCTACTCTGCCAACTATTCTTATTAATTCTTGAGTTTTCCTAATTATTTGCAAAGAAAATTATTTTTAATATTTATACTGATACTTAATTTTCCTGTTACATTAGCTAGAAGAACCTTTAAGACAACATTGAATAAAAGTGACAATAGTCCTGCTTTTAATGGAAATGGCTCTGTCAGTATTTAACTGTTTTATATATTTGCTGCTCAGTTTCAGTAAATTTTCTTAATCATATTTAACTAGCTTCCTCTTATTTCTCCTTATCTGGAAGTTTTGCAATGACTGCTGAATTTTATTAACTGCCCATACATTTTTAAATGTTGTCAAAACCTTTTAAGTTTTTATATATGCATTTATAAATAAAATTAGTCTCTATATATTTTATATTATCTTTATCAGATTAAGCTACTATATTAGAGTTATTTTGATTTTATATGTGTTGAGTTATAGACATTTTGAGCTTGAGTTTCCTGTGTACCAGTTACTTACAGATGCTAAGGAAGTTGCTAGATATACGTGGCTTAAGCTTGGAGGAGAGTATAGCACTACAGGTAGAGATTTAAGGGCCATCACAATATGAGCAGCAACTATGACCATGAAGACAAATAATATCCCCCCTAGAGAAAAGTATTCCTCAATAAGATCAGTGTTCTTTTAAGTGTCTGATGGAGAGAAGACACCCAGAAAAGAATCTAAACTGTGTAGTATGGTTATAGCATCCAAGATAGCAGGAAGCTCTTAGAAAAGAGTAACCAACCTTTAAAAGAGAAAAGAAACTATATAATTCCTGATAAAATGTCCATTGGTTTTAGCAATTAGATACCAGGGAGAGAAATTTCGATAGAATGGTTAGTGATCGAAGCCAGATCATAAGTGGACAAGAAACAAATGAGGTTGAAAAAGTATGGATGAGGATATGAGGATAGATTATTCTCTAAAAAAATTGAGCAACAAAGGACTTAAATAATATCAACATATATTTGAGGGATAAAGATTTTTTTTCAGGATAGGCAAGTCTTGCATATATTCATATGTTGAGGGTCAAGAGTTTATAAAAAAAGGAGATAATAAAATACCAAAGGAAAAGAAGATACCTCATAGAAATCCACAGGATATTGAAGGGAATGGAGCTAAGTATATAGAATTAGCCTTAAAAGGAACAAAGATGAGATGAAAGAAGTTAAAGATAAATGGAAAAGTAGATGCAATGTCAATAGTGTTAAGAGGCTAATTTAATCAAACATGATGCTTTCAGTTTTGATGGAGGTAGCAAGGGCATCTTCTGAGAAAAGGAGTCAGAAGAACTATCCAAAGAACAGGCCTCAAGGAGAGCTATACATGTTCGGTAGAGCTGTTGAAGGTCATGGGTAAGGATAGTAGCCAAGTACAAATAACTGGCTCAGCCCTTGAGGCCCAGTGAGGGAGAAACCAATTATTTGTAGGAGCATGAATCGTTATTTTATTTGCTTGTTTCCAGCAATATTCAAGGAGTAGAACAGAGGGAGTGGTATACCAATGCCAATTGGCCAGATTGCAGCCTTGGTGAGCACTGAGACAGGAGGATAGATGTGGGTGAGAGGATGGAAGAGGGAGCTCTAATGATCAACAGGTGGCTTCATGCTCGTCAGGGAAGGACAGCATCCTGATATATTTGACCAAATTAGGAGAAAAAGACATAACGGAAGGCTGAGTGTCTGAAATGAAAGAGCAGTTGTCATGCAAGCTAGACAGGTTGATATGACAAAGTTTACGATTCCTGAGATGGAATATTTTTCTTTAAGGACCAGGAGTTGTATGTGGTCTTGAGGATAGAAGACTGACATTCAGGACAGTTAAGGAGGTTCAACAAGGTAGGGCTAGGTTTTAGATGGGTCAGCTATAAGCCAAGAATTGTGGCAAAGAGAAATGACAGGAGTGAGAAAGGGTATAAGGTAGTGTAACTAGACTGTATGAGTTTCACTGGAAGATGCATTTTTATTAGTGAGTGAAGGTGGCCGTGTGAATCCAAGAGAATGCCAGCTTTTCCTCTTGGCTTCCTCAGATGTGGAATTTACAAGAGTGAAGTAGTACAATGCCACTGTTGACAGCTTAAAGGAAACCTCCTCCTTAAAGAAGAGACAGACTCTAAAGCAATGAATGAAACTCAGTTAAGAAAATGTTTTGATGGAAAAAGCATCTTGGCAAAAGATTGTAGACACAGGAAAGATTATTGACAATGACATGAGGGGTTCCACAGGATCCAGTGGAAAAAATACCTTTATAATTATTCAAAGTGTGTGTATATATGGGGTCACCCTATATTTTATATATATAACATCTAGACTAGAGAATTAATTTCATCATATCCTCCCTTTCCCAAATTCTTTTCAATCAGTTATCTGAACATGCCTCATGTACTCCCACGTATATTTATTCTCCATTATTGTTCACTCATTCCAACTATTTAAACTGTCTCATTTCAAAAGTTTCAAAAATCATCCTCAGATGAAATAAATAGCTTCAGATAGCATCCTATCTAATAAAAGAGAAACATGGTAATTAGCGTACATCTACTACCCTTCCCATTGGCTAATCAGCGAGATATGCAAATTAACCGCCAGCCAAGATGACGGCCGGCAGCCAGGCAGCTTGAAGCTAACATGAGGCTTGCTTGCTTCAGTGACGGAGGACTCCAACGTTCCCCGCCTGCCTTGCCGGCCTCTGAGCTTGCAGTTTGAAACATTGTTACAAATATAGAAGCTAAACAAAACCCCAGAAACCTGCTTTCAGCCTGCAGGGATCTCAGAGCTGGAGTTGATATAGTGTTTCGATTATAGAAACCAAACAAACCCGATACCTGCTTTCAGCAGCTGAGGCCTCAGAGCTGGAGCCAGAGCTAACGCTGGCCCAGAATAAAAAAAAGAAAAGAAAAAAAGGAGTGGTTGGGAGCTTCAGTCACCCGCCAGCCTGAAAACAGCCCTCAGCCCCTCACCCAGACTGGCCAGGTACCCCAGTGGGGACCCCCACCCTGAAGGGTGTATGACCAGCTGCAAACAGCCATCATCCCCTCACCCAGGCTGGCCAGGCACCCCAGTGGGGACCCCCACCCTGATCCAGGACACCCTTCAGGGCAAACCAGCCGGCCCCCACCTGTGCACCAGGATATATCCTATATATATCCTATATATATACTATATATGTCCTATATAGTAAAAGGGTAATATGCCTCCCAGCACGGGATCAGCGGAGCCGCGAGGCCTCCCAGCACTGGGATCAGCGGAGCTGAGAGGCCTCCCGGCACCGGGATCAGTGTGACAGGGGGCAGCACCCAAACCCCCTGATCACCCTGGGGCTCTGTGTGTGACAGGGGGTGGGGCCACAACCTCCCTATCCGCCCTGCTCTGTTCCTGACAGGGGAAGGCGCCCCAACCCCCTGATCAGCCCTGCTCTGTACCTGATAGGGGGGAGCTCCCCAACCCCCTGATCGCCCTGTGGCTCTGTGTGTGACAGGGTGTGGTGCCCCAAACCCCTGATCGGCCCTGCTCTGTGTGTGACAGGGTGCGGCACCCCAACCCCCCACCCCCCACGAGCCCTGCTCTGTGTGTGACAGGGTAGAGCCATAACCTCCCCATTGGCCCTGCCCTGAGTGTGACAGTGGCGGCGCCCCAACTACTGATCGGCCCTGCTCTGTGGGTGATAGAGGGCGGCGCCCCAACCCCCTGATCCTCCCTGCTCTGTGCGTGACAGGGGGGAGCTCCCCAAGCCCCTGATGGACCCTGCTCTGTGCATGACAGGGGGCAGTGCCCCAACCCCCTGATCGGCCCTGCTCTGTGCGTGACAGGGGGTGGCGCCGCAACCTCCCCATCGACCCTGCCTTGAGTGTGACAGGGGGCGGTGCCCCAACCCCCCAATCGGCCCTACCCTGAGCGTCACTGAAGGTGGCATCGCAACCTCCCGATCCGCCCTGCTCTGTGCATGACAGGGGGCGGCGCCCCAACTCCCCAATCGGCCCTGCTCTGAGCCCAACCAGGGGCTGCACCTAGGGATTGGGCCTGCCCTCTGCCACCGGGGAGCAGGCCTAAGCCAGCAGGTCATTATCTCCTGAGGGGTCCCAGATTGCGAGAGGGCACAGGCCGGGCTGAGGGACACCCCCCCCCCCCAGTGCACAAATTTTTGTGCACTGGGCCTCTAGTCTATATATATAAAAGCCTAAGTGGCCCTCCGACTGGAAGCTATGATGCACACTGAACACCAGGGGGCAGACGCTCAACACGGGAGCTGTTGAGCAGCAGTGACTTGGCAGCTGCGATTCTTGGGTCACGCACCCAGAAACCAGAGAGGAGGGAGCCCTATTCTGGGGTGCATCACCCGAGAACCACCCTCTCGCAATCCAGGACCCCTTGGGGGATGTTAGAGAGCCAGTTTCAGCTGATCCCTGCAGGTCAGGCTGAGGGACCTCACTGGTGCACAGACAGGGCCTCTAGTAATAAATAAAAATACGGGTAAAAGCCTGGAGAATGCTATATGTTAATATACCATTCTGTTGTTAGAAAAGAAAGTAAAATTTGATTTGAACTCCCTAGGAGACAAAGAAGAAAAAATGTAAACAAATATATGATTCAAAGTCCTGAGAAAAACACCATTTAATTGTTTAGAGTCTCAGAAACTTTTCTCATTCTAACATCTGGAGGAAATTTCAACAGTGAGTCTGTTGTAAACAAAGTTCACAACAGCATCCCCAAGACTCTAATTTGTTTTTTGCAATTCTTCAACACAAGCTAATGGTAAAACCCTGATGTATAATTCTTTGAAAATTTCTGAGGAGCCAAAACAATAGGCCTCGAGGTCAAGTGCATAGCTCTCTGGAGCGATCCATGGATAAATTTAAAACTCTCAGAAGAAATAACTTAACATCCAGGTTTTCATAACCCTCCATAAATGCTCTTTCCTTTAGATAACTGTTTATAAATAAGCATTGAAAAGCAGCATTTTAAGTTGTACTCTCTGGTAAGAACACAGACTGAAGAGGTACCATGGTATGATAAAGCCCACATATGGAATTGAGCAATGCAGCGAAAACAGAGAGCCATCACATGGCTGTGGCAAGGAGAGCTGAGGACCACATCTTCCTCAGCAAACATTACTGGGTCTGCTCCAACACACAGCTGAGCCACAGAGGCCCTGGACAATGTGTCTGGACCATTTCACAATATGCATTATCTTCCATGTTCATAGGGGAAAAAAACCTGTTGCATAATATTGTCAGATTCAGGTCAACTGAATCCTGGAAGACATCTACAAAGACACTGCATTTCATCTTTGGACATCCTTTCTTGGCTGGACCAAATGCTTCCCAAGGCTCATCCTAGGGTATGGAAATAAGACTATACCATCTGGGTAGAAAATGTAAGATACAATCTTTTGATTCTCCATAGCAGTAGACATTGGTTTTTTTTGTCTATTTCTCTGATACCCGAGTTAAGCTCCTTGAAGCTCAGATTATTTATTGTATTACTTTTGTAACCTTTCTCCCAAAGGAACATGTAATCCATACACAGTTGGTATCAAATATTATTGGATGGCAGATTTGTTTTTAAAATGGTAAAATTAGATAATACATCTCATCTAAATTCATGGAATTTTCTCTCCTAATAATAGAGCCATGTGATAGCTTAAAAACACATGCTTTATCATCATTCAGTAGCAGTTTATTCATTAGAACATTCTGTACTCTTCTGAAATCCAATATATCTCATCTCATCTCCTATTTGGTTATTTTCCTTCTCAAAAGGCCTTGTTACAAATCCAATGCATTTAACTACCAAACTATGCCCATAAGAGTACTTGGACAATAGCTTACATTTTAAATTGTAGTAATTGTGGGTGTTGCTGACCTGTCAATCTCAAATATATTTATAAGTTATACACACAAAAATGAAATGAACAAAGTGGTTCAGATTAACCAGCTCTGACTACACATTTTAAGAAAATCACTGGGTGTGCCTAGGAGCCGACGCTAACAATTTGTTACGCACTGCAGTGTTACAGCTTTCTAAATGGTAAGTAACTGTTTAAAAATTCCAGAGCATTCTTAAAATGTTTCGCTTAAACATTTCAGCAATAAAATCTTATTGAACTGTTGCTTTCATTAATTTTCTACAGACTAGAGAGCAAGGAATTCAAGTTACATTTCTTTTTCTTTTTACTTTGCCTACCACTAGCAAATAAACTGGGCCTCTTTTTTTAAATAAACCCCTGGCCTTGAGTTTTGGCCCCTTAATAGTAGCCTACATGGTTGACTGCCCTTGGTGTTAAATTTTCTTAAATTGTATTTCTGTCAGTGTATCATTTTTTTAAGCAATGGACCCTATAATAGCAAGCGCTGGTCTGTCAGGAGTGCATTTTAACAGCACGACACAAGTATTTTTCACTCCAGGAGACAAACAATGATATGTATTACATGCGGTAAACACTGCCTTTGGTACATAGGGTTCTTTTTCTCTTAGCATTTATCTGTCTGAAATCTCACAGTGTCCCGAATAGGGGGCCGTGGGGGAGGGAGGACTCCACCTCATATTAATATTGCCGGTGGCTATGGTAGAGCATTAGAAAGAGTCCACGTGCATGGCCACATTTTTCAGAAAGAAAACCTTGATTTTATATTAAATGACTAGAGCCTGGCATACTAGCCCATGTCCTGAAAGCCCTTTTATTTTAAACAACGATCACATCTCTCTTTTACAACTCTTTTCCCCAATATTGGTCTTCCCGCTCGTTTTATTCACAAGTACCCCTACCAAATAACTGTCAAGTAAGCTTACGAAGGCTATTAAGAGATAATATCACTATCCATATTGGGGGTACACAAACCCCAGACATGCTTATTCAGTTACTTGCATTTCTAGTTCTATTTATTTTGTATCTTATCCTTTTAAACATTGTTTTTCTAATTTAAAAAAATGTACAGTGAAATACTCATGATGGATAAATATGTGTTTAAATTAAAGGTGCACCCTTAACTCTTAGGAATAAAGGTATATAATCAAAATGTTTAGAGAACACTGTGAAAAAGAATGATCAGTTAAAAGATACTGGCATTCAGTTGTCCTTGTCACCTGAGGAAAAAGATACAAAAATCACAACCATAAGGGAAACCTCAAGCAAGCTGAAATTTCACATATAATTCCACCCGATGGGATATTAAACATAATGCTTTACAAGGCCATAGAACTTACACATGCTAAAATGTGGAGAGTGTGGGCCTATATTTCAGAAAACTACCAGCTCAGTTGGAAAGAAAATGGCATGTTCAATAATTCCTCAAATGATTCAAATTAACCTTAATGTATGTAAAAATACTATAACCTTCATTTAATAACCCATTCCAGATCGCAATCATCTCCACCGTTAAGTATTTTTTTTCCTGTATGGCTTCAGGTACGCATGCTACTTAGGCATTTCTTCATCTATCTTCTTTGTAGATGAAAAGTTGGTACAGATCTTATTATAGTAGTAGCCTTCCATATTCTTGATTATTTATCATTCTTAAACCTCATCTTAATGTTTCATTTTATCCTCATGTTTAATTTTCAAACTATCTTATTTTCATTACTCAGTGATAGTCTTCAGTCATAACACAGAAGCTCACATTGCAGTGTTAGCCAGTGTGTTCAACTCTACCTAGGGTGTTTCACTGACGCCCCCTGACAATTCTATGAGTGGGTCTATGACTCCTATTTACAGACAAGTAAACTGAGGCTTAGAGAAGTTGTGGAACTCGCTTAGGAATAAATAGTTGAGATATAGCAGAATTGTGTAGACTTTAACTCTAGACTCTTCACCATTATGATACTTACATACCTCTAAAACCTAGGGGTTAGATCTAACCTCACCTAATTTGGGAGAACTGGTGTGACTGCTTTTCTTTACTTTCCCTTTATTCAAAGTGATATTCAGAGAAGGTAAAAACCAGCAGATGAATGCATCATATTAGTAATCTATGGCTAACTAGCCATTAATGATAGTTGGTGGAAGTAGGGCAACACCCATGTGGTGGAATAATGAGAAACACACGGTGAAATCATTAAAAATGCATTGTATGTGTTAAAATGAATGTAGAATAAGCTTGCGACTTAGGATCACAGCGAAAAAAAAACTGAGCTGTGATGAAAATGAAAGTCTCTGTTTACTGTTTAGCAGATAAATCCTCAAAGGAAAATAAGAAAAATATTTGTAAAAATTTTTCAATCTCCTCAAAATGTAAGTCCAATTAATAGAGAAGACAAAGCATTTAGCAGTTTTAGTCAAATGAGCATGCGACCTCTGTTCCTTTCATAACTACCATTGACAAGATTATTTAACAACGAAGCAAACTCTCAGCTCAAGGTCAAGCAACATTTCCTTAAAATCAAGATTCAATTGAACTACTTTGGAAGGTGAGAATCACAAAACGGGTTAGGAATATAGGTCTTCAACTCAACCAGGACAAAATGGCAGTTACAACAGATGCCCCACCTGCCAAAAAGCGTAGGGGAGCTGCTAGAAAAGATGACAGAAAGAAGCACACAGATGTGCAGGGTGACAGCAGGAACTAAGATCTGTAAAGCCATGTAGCCACCGCCTCCAGGGTTTCGGAAAAAGGATGTTTCCCACTTCCTTGTGTATGGAGTCTAGATGGCCGCCATGTGGAATGCTCATCTGAGGCTGCTTTCCAAGGCTCCAGGCACATTATCCCAGCAACTCGGCCTACACCCATGGTACATCTCAGCCCGTTTTATAAATACAGGCTCAAGTACTTTCATTTGTATTTAAAGTTCTATTTAACATTTTTCATTTTTACAAGTAAAGACACTTTGTACATACAAATCCCACTCTTAAAAGCAGGAATGCACGTTCATCTTTTAGTTTTGAAGATTAACGCTTTGCACTTCTTGATGTGAAACTAAAATTAGTGAGCTAGGGTTAGGTTAGGGGTGAGAAACAGAAGCATAAAGAGAACACTTATGTAAGTAACATTTGTCTCATCTCATCAAGGACGCGATTAAATAAATTGTTTTAAACAGCAGTATGTCTTTGACGCATTTTTTTTCTCTCTAATTGCTGGATTTGGAAACATTTATGATAAAGCAGCTATTTTAAATATTTTGTACTAGAAAATAATTTAAATAAAACTCAGCTTGACTTAAAAAATAATGGGAAATTTCACCCGTCAGACCTCGAATAACGGATGTTTCCACTTCAAGAGTAGAAAATTGTCGGCTTTATAAAAATCCACATCTTTGCAATTTTTATTACCTAAATATTCTAAAAATATAAGTTACATTGTGATCAGGATAGAATTTAAGGAAATCTTTGGTCTTGTTATTACTCTGATTCATGATGTGTTGGCAGCCTTCGCTCAAACTACGGGCATTCCTTTGTATTTCACATTGAAATAGCGTATGTAAAAACAGTCCTTTATCCATTTGAGCAGATGTATGTAGATGTGTCTACCTAAACTCAAACATACAATTATATGATCACCTATGAATTAGCAACAGACAGCCAAATGATTGAATCCTGAGGTTTATTTGGGATTCACGCTTTATAACTATAAACCAAAGAAGGTTCATGGGGACAAATAAAAAGGCATTAAGAAAACACTACCAGTAAATAATAAATGAAAAATAATTCCATTCAATTTTGCATGAGTTCTGCAATCCCAAAGGAAATTCAGTCCATACTAGCCTAACTGAATAAACTTTACAAGGTTCTCAGATGGAAGTAGGCATTCCTAGTATCCCCAGCGAACTGGTTCCAGGATGCTTGTGGGTACCAAAATCCACAGATGCTCAAGTCCCTTAAAATGATGTAGAACAATGCAAACAGTAGGCCCTTCCATCCACCAATTCTCAACCATGGACTGAAAATACTGTTCTTAATCCTTAATTGGCTAAATCCACAGATGCAAAATCAGCAGATATGAAGGGCCAACTGTATTACCATTTCCTTAGAGGACATTTAGAAAAGTTTAGGGACATTCTAGCTTGTAAAAGCAACAGGGGGATATCGTAGGACCACACAGTGACCGCTCTTACTCATTCTAACCACATTAGCATTCTTGATGTTCCTCAAACACATCAGACAAGCTCCTATCCCAGGCCTTTGTATTGGCTGTTCCCTGTGCCCAGATTGTCCTTCCTATACAACCTCAGGGCTAGCTCCTTCACAGTTCTTCAGGTCTTTACTCAAGTTACCATCTCAACAAGGCTGTCCCTGTGTACCCTATTTAGTTTTCAAATCCTTCTCTTTCCATTCCTGCCTTTCCCTCTCTCCCAATCTTCCCCCCTTTCTCTCTCTCTCTCTCTCTCTCTCTCTCTCTCTCTCTCTCCCTCCCTCCCTCCCTCCCTCCCTCCCTCCCTCTGTCTCTCACACACAGGCATGTACAAACACACACACATCAGTACAAATTCTACAAACCTCTTATACTGCTCTATTTTTCCTGTAGTGTTTATCATCTCCTAATGTACTCAGTAATTATTTTGTTGATAATCTGCTTCCCTTAACTAGACTATAAGCTCTAATGGGGAGGATGTATTTCTGTGTTTTATTCAGTGTAGTATCCAGGGCTTTGCTAGCTGACTAAATGGTTCCATTTTTAAACTGTTACACAGATAGCAAAACATGTGATCATAAATATAAACACCAAATAGCACTCACTCATCAAGGACGCGCTGTGGAAGGAAGGGATTCGTGTTGCTTAGAGTATATAGGATAATATTTTTTGAATGGGAAAATGGGGCCCAAGGATGCTAAGCATTTTGCAAGGGATGTTAATTGTACCTCTGTTGGTAGTTTAGCAATATCTGTGATAAGAGACGAAACAATGCAAACAGTGTGAAAGTTACAGAGCTAACTCTATCTTACTCTGTATCTAAAATACAACTATAAAGCTTGAAGTTCAGCCTTTATAATAGGACTACAGGCTTACAAAAGGAATTTTACAGAGCTTAAATTTTCCTTATTACTTATGATCTCCACTCTTAAATTTTTTTTTTCTAATATCTCTTGATTATAACCTTTACTCATTCTCCATATTAGTTCCATGGGACATAATCAGACTAAAGATCTTATATATTTTTCCGAGTTATTTAAAAGCAATTGTGACTACATCAGTTGTAGAAAATATGCCAAATAACTTGTCTTTAAATTCTTCCCAAATTTCCCAGACTGACTCCCTTATTCTTTACATAGTAAAATATTAATAACTTTATATGTATATATTATATAAAATCAGTTAGAAATATAATATTATACATTCATTTTTTCATAGGAATAAAGCATTGGTACTCAAGTATTTGTTAATTGACTGAGTGGTTTCTTTTTTAAACTGTTAGAGAGAGAGCTAAACGTGTGATCATAAATAAAAACACCAAGAGTACCCGCTCATCAAGGACGTCCTGGAGAAGGAAGAGATTCTTATAGCTCAGAATATTTCTCATTTTTTCCCAAATAAATGGTCACAGAAAATACTAGCTTATAAATTTTAAGGAAATTCAATGACTTATAATTTCTTTGTATCACCCAAAGCACAAATGATCCATCCCTCAGTGAATATTTACATGCAATACTTACAGGCTTTAAAATTACGTTCACAGTATAGTGGAACTTCTCACCTGGAAAATACACATCAACCTGCCCATTGAAGCTAATACTCATATTTAATGTTAGAAGTTATGCTGGCTTTTTCCATTCATCTCTCCCATGGCTGCCCCCAACCACTCAAGCAAAGGAACAAGTACTGATCACTCATCTTATGCAGTCTAACATGAACTGTTGGTCAGAATATATTTTTACTGAGCGGTTGATAAACACAATATAATCATCATGCTCAATGCCACCAGGTATTTCAAAGTGTAACAGTTTGGATTCTGCTGTTTTTGGGGAATTGGGAGCAATCTAGCAAAGGACATTACTTAAGGGATTTCAAAATCTTTCAAAAACAAGAAAAAGAATAAAATAATTTCAAAAACCGTATGCATTTTTGTTAGAATTGCTGTAAGAGAAATCGTATTATTCTAAAAGTTTTAGAAAGTAAGAATAAACTAGCAAAGTAGAAAATTTGTTATGTTCCTTTGAAGTTGCCTGATGGGATCTGATAGCATAAATGAGATGGGAATTTATTTTTGTTCTGTGCTGATAAGATTACTATTAAATGTTAGCATTAGCGCATTTTATGAAGTTCCATGCCTCCTTACGAGTCCTTGTCATATGTGATATTTTTGTTTACTAAAATGTATTTTATGTTTTTATTAATAGGATGGGTTTAATGTAGACGATGTGTTATTGCATTAGGAATAACAATTTTACTTAAATATGGCTTTGGTATACTCCTCTGCAAATAATCTTTGAATTCCTAAGAGTCTTTTATTTTCCCAATAGCACAGTTGGAGAGTTTTTAATATTAAATTGAATCATAACAACACATGCTGGTTAGAGTCTAACTTAATATATTCAACTTAATGTTAATTTCCCAATTTCAAATCAGGAATCTGACTATTCCAAGATGATTATTTATCTCAAGAGTAATTTTTCTTGAAGCTAGTGAAGTCCACAGCTAGAGCTTTTTGCATTGACACAAAACTAACACTATGGAGGAAAAGAATTCAGCAAAAGACTTAGAATCTTTACATAACTACAAAATAATATTGTTGAGGAGAGAAAGGCCTATCAGGAAGTTTTGATAATATAGGGCAGAAAGCAAAAATGGCATAGTGAACACACAGGTGACGGATGTGTGTAGTCTGTTAATATAATAAATATGTTTGATGACTATAATAAAGGGGTAGGCTTGGGTTTCAAATCCTTTAGAGAAAAGTTATCCATAAATATCGATGATAAGGGGCAAGAAAACCTTAATAAGCAAAAAAAAAAATTGTTTTAAAGTAAGGAATGAAAATCTAACTGCCACATTTCTTGCTTCCCAATGTAAACTTCCACTTCAAAATCCATTTCTTGTAAATACCCTGAAAAGGGAAATTTATGGATAATCATGAAACAAAGTATGTAACGATGATAGAAAGAGAAATAGAACAGACAGTTTCAAACTCCATAGAAGCTGAGAAAAAACAGAAGGGGGTGATAAACATTACAGGGGAATAAATTTAGGCATTCTGTAGTACTATAAAACTCGTCTTCCTCTTGGAATGGCAAACACCCTGTAAAAACAAGTCAGTGCGATAGTTTACAGTACTAAGAAATTAGCTGGCATCAAGTATCTGGATTTTACAAGTTTCAAAGCCCACAAACTTCAGTGATCCGATAAAAGTCAATTATGACAAAAGGTAATATTCATTCTAAGGTTCCATAGGTTCTCATATCTGTATTGCAGCTTGCACATATATACCTATAGTACTTTAAATGCGTAACAAGGGGAGACTGCATATATCTCTTATACAAACCAATTTAGAAAATCAAAACAAAAGGGAAAAGCATTAAAAAGAAAGACATGGCTGCTATAAATGCTGTTTTAAAATATATCTGGTCAGTTGAATACAGCAGTGCTGTTTTATTTTTACACCCCTTGTTTTCAAGATCTTGTCCTGCATTTACAATTCATATATTTAACGTTTATTGATAAAACTTGAGAAATGTTAGGTAATTTTTTCTAAAGATAGAATGAGGTTGCGGGTAATGACTTTGAATAATAGAAGACATTCTCGTAGGAGATGGAAAATATTTTCAAGCCAAACACCAAAATAAGATTTCAATGCCTCACAGTGTACTGAAAAAATATATAATGGTCATTTACTAGTAGGTTGTCTCAGTTCTTCTTTCAGGCTATATAACTTTTATGTGAAGCAGAAAACTGAACTCACATAATGCATTCCTACAAGGCACAGATTCATCAAAACCATTTCCAAAATTACTACTTTCAGCATATTTCAAAAATGAGATTCCTTAATAAATTATGTGTATGCAGTCAAAACACAGCATTAAAATTTATTATTAGTCACTTAATGGAAGTTAATGGTGAATTTATAAATGAAGTGCTGGCTTACTTTGATATACTCTAAGAGCAACCAAAAATAGATATTCTTTTCCAGAGTTCTATGTATTTATAAAGTGCAAAATAAGCAATTTTAGCAATTCTCAAATGTAGGTCTTCCAGATGCATTTAATCCTAAGTATACTTGTAGAAACAGAATATTTTTCTGCTAAGTCAGGTATGTCTAACTTATCCATCTTATGTGTAAAAACTATCCTGACTGAAGTATTCCATGCTTTATAAAAAGATGAAAAAGTAAAGATATAGAAATAGTGTGAAATATTTTTGTATTTTTAATAATCTTGTCTGGGGAGGGGGTGCCTTTGTCAGTGAAAATATCTAAAGTCTGTCAAACAAAAAGCGACAAAACTAAAATAACTACATTAAATAATCACTCGTTGAAAATGGATGATTCATAGATTTAAAGACAGAATGATATTAGAGACAAATTTAGAAATAATAAATTCTCTGTGTAGATGAAATATTTTTAAAAGTTTATTGAAAATCTGTTGACACTGAGGAGGTCTGGTGTGAATCCATCAATTTTTTTTTCTAAAGTCAGGGGCTCCCTCCAAAAGTATTTTACAAAACAAAATTATCACTCCTGATTTGTAATGGTCCATGAATGGTATAGAGTCTAAATTATTTAAAATATAATTTAATAATGCTTTATGATAACAAACAGAAAAATGGACCTAAAATTACAACCTTTTATAAAGCTACAAATAAAGATAATGTGCAAGGACTATAACAGTGTTTTTTTAAATAGACCATAGAGTCTAATACATTCATATGTCAAAATATTTCATAATACTAAGATTAGCTTAGACATTTAAATATGGTAAAAGTTATGACTATAATAAAGTGTTAGAAAAGCTTCAGTGAAGCTTGTAGAGAAGAAAAAGGTTCTAGTCCATATAAAAGCTTAAATTTTCAGAATTTAAAATAAAAGTTACTTTTCAAATAACAATAATTCACTGCTTTCCGAGGAAGATGTTTTCAACTGCCTAATACTAAAAAGATGACAATGAAGCAAAAAAAAATGAACACTTTATTCAACATTTAAAAATTGTGAAATAACTTGTCAGATAAAATAATATTAACAACATATTCATGTTTTCCTTTAAAGCCTTAATTATGTACTGATATTAATTGAACCTTATGTAAAAATTTAGAGGCACCAGGTTTGATCTGTGCGAAATAAAGCAATAGCTAGATTAATGTTTTATGCAGCCATTGCTTTTAATGTTCTATTTTAAAGTTACTATATCATTATATTAAAGCATTAATTTGTAGTAAGCACAGCAACTTCAAACCGTTTTCTGTTAATTGGCAACTCTGATGGAGCACGAAGCATCACTCTTTCTCAGTAGTTTCATTTTAAAGAGATCATCCTCACATATAAAAATAGAAAATTGCATTAAAATTTATATAAGACATTTTCAGCTTCTCATATAGGAAGAGCTGTAAGTAGTTTCTATGGCATATATCACAGCAAAGAGCTTTGAGTACATTCTCTGTGTAAGACACTTTTCATAGAGGTAAAAGATACAGCCTATATGGACTCAATGCTTAAAATATACCACAAGTAAGAAATTTTAAGCTTAACAAAAAAAACACCAAAAATTACCCCAAAACTTAAGTGATAGATTCTGATATCCTTTACTGCCATCGAGTTGAAAAATATTTTGCTATTTCTCCTGGTTCTGATTTCTTATCACTTGCCACAAAAATCTTAATTCTAAAACTCTGGTTATACATTAACTACTTCATTCATATTTTCCAAATTGAAATAAAGATGATAGATAGTGTGGTAGTGAGTAGAGTCCTATAAATACCATTACTAAATCTTTGCTAACTTTTATACAATAACTGTTAATCTACTTTAGGCAGTCTATGAATTTTAACCTCTAGTTCAAGGTACAAAGATGCTGCCATTCTAATTGGTCATAAGTTCATCTCTTAATAATAGTTCTAAATGTATTGGATACATTTTTAACAGATACCTTTCTACATCTTGACATATAAAGATTGATGGACAGATTGACTTCATAGTTTAAGTCAGAAAGTGTGTTAATAGAGGAAGTTTTTGAATGTCAATCCTTCTGTTCCTTTAGGTAATGAATGAAGGCGGAGGACAGTCCTACAAACTGTCAGATTCTTTCATCAGATCCGTGCATTTTATATTCTAAAGAAGAATAAAATACATTATACCACCCCCATTATGGAAAATGAACTGTTCAGATTTGAAACTCAGAATATAAGCTGTAAAATGTTTTCTTTTTCTTAAGTATATTAATTGTGCCACAAAGGAGAAAAAAAAAATCTGAGAGGAATCAAATTTATCACACTCATAGTTTTAATAACCCATAAGAAATATCTTATGATTTAAATTTGTATATTCATTACTTAAAGAACTTGTAAAAACAGGTCATCACTATCATTGCTCCAAGCAACGCAAAATTAGAACTTTAGGAATCATTGTTCAGAATTAAAAATTTTTTTTTTTTGGTTTGTTTTGGTTGTGTGTGTTTTTTTCAAAGAAGTTATTAGGAAGTTAAATACAATTATCAAAAATAGGTCACTCTTCTATAGATATGAAAAAAATTCTTTAGACCAGGATAATGCCTATAACAAATAATTTATTAGTACAGGTAAACAATTTTTTTATCATTTTCTATATTCTTATTTAGATGCCTAGGAACTTAGACAGAGAAATACAGACCTGTAAGTTATGTATGGCCTGTTTGATGCTTCAAAGGAATTATGTAATATCCAAAGACCAAAAACAAAACTACACCATTTTTAATAGGATTGAAATGGTTACGCACCAGTTATGCAAAATACAGACAGGAAATGTGCAGAACCAGGAGGGAAATAGCCACGGAATACTACTTGTTCACTGGTCATATTGCACATTTTGTATAATTGTTAAATGATTAGATAGTAACAATTTTAGGTACATCTCCCTTTTTTAATTAGTTATTTCATCCATTACCTAAACGTATGCCTTTCACACAGCAGGCATCCAATGAACATTTTGGATGACTATTTGTACACATTCAAAGATATTAATTTGTGAATAACATTAGCTTGATTGTATTTGTCCATCTCACATACAGAATCAGACTATTTCAATGTGCCAGAGACATATGCTGTTGAACATCCACACAATATCACTGAGCTACATGCTTCCCACAGAAAACTAAATACCACATCGGTGGCATAATCTATAATACAAAATGCAGTGTTTTTACTCACATACCAATTTCTCATTTCACTTCTACAATTTTCAAGTGTTGATGAATTACTAGTTGCCAAAGAAGTCACGTTATATAAAACAAACCTTCAGTTTAAATAAGGGATAAGCTTGCTGTTAACAACTTAGTCTGAAATATTAACAACCTGTAGGCTGTTAACATAACAACTAGCCATTAATGTGGTAATGACCAATTTCAGAGGAAATTGTACCCTGAGAAATGAATATATTGGCAATCAGGACCAGGATTTATATCTGAGAGAGTATGAATGTCTAAAAATAAGTTAACAAGCATTAAAAGTTTAAGCCTATCAGAAATTTACTAAACGTTCTATTACAAAGGGCAACAATATGGACTCATTTGAAAATTTTCTTCAACAAAACACGTACGTGAGGTATCAAAGCAATTGGACATCATATTTTATTACCATAAGGAAGAATAAGTCCAAGGTTACTTTCTCGCTTGCTATTATATTGACAACTGCAAAACAGCTTCACTCAAGACACGGGTATTTCATTGGCAAATTTATATTTTTAACTTAAAAATTCTAGGTATTTTCAAAATTTTCTTTAAATTTAACTTAATTCTGTCTTTACTACTTATTAGGACGCCTTAACCTTGCCAGACTCTATAAAACGACTTATTTTGTAATTGTTGCGACATAAATCCACTGAAGACACTACAATTGTAAACAAAAGTAAAAGTCAAAAAGATTCAAAAACTCATGACTTATTGGTTAGTAATGATAAAGCCAAACTAGGAAGCAATGTGAAGTCATTAAAAACAAAATATATGCTGCATGTAGAAACAAGGCTCTAATTCACAATGAGCAGAGACGGAATTTTTATTTCAAAAAGAAAAGTTCAAAGACTGCAGTTCTAAGAGAATTCACGCAATAAGTTAATGCTGGTTAGTTGTGCCACCACAATGAAGGAAATCCTGGTATAAAGAGTCACTTCCCATTGTGGGCGCCTTGCTTGTATTTTGAGCAAGAGAACACAGAGAAGGAGTAACAAGTGGTCATAGTCAGGAGGCTGTCAGGTGAGGCAGTCCTACGAAGGGGAAGACTAGGATTTCAAAAACAGTACTGCATTCGCCCTCTTGTAACTATTATTAAGCAAACAGTAATTTTTTTTATATATCAAAGATTAAATCGGACTGAGAAATAACTGGATTCTATAGCAAGAAGCACTAAATTTCCTAGAAAGTACCTCTCCAAATAGCTAAGATGGTTAAGGAGTTACCACCGACTGATAAATTTTGTGTCATAAGGGGGGACAATTAAAAATAAATCTCTTAATGTTAGACTAGGAACATGATTAATCATGTCAAACATGAAAACCCAAATGATGCCATCTATCACTTCTCTAATTTGATTGAGCCTACTTTATTAATATAAGTAATGTGCAGCCGAATCAAGCCACAAAGTTCCCTGGGAAAGCCAAATAATCTTCCTTTAAATAGAAGTCCATGTGTCGAGTACTAAATGCTGGGAAACAAGTTTAGTCAGCTCCATGGCTTCATAAGCAAGAACATCTGTCGGGTCCTGAAACTGTCCAGATGTTTGCAGTGAGGACAGTGGCTGTCATTTCCCCGCAAGGATGGCGATGGTTACTTTGCTGATTTCCATACAGCTACTGGCAAGTCTGAGGCTGTTCACGCTCAGTGATATCTTGCTATGACCACTTGGAACGGCGCGGGGGAAAGATGTATTCACACTTTGGGCAAGTTTTCAAAATTGGCTAATAAATATACTAATAAATACCGGTTGAGAATCTCTAACAGATTTTCCCTGACAAATCTGAAACAGAAAGACAGCTGCATATTTCGTGTTCTGCTTGGCCCACCTTGTCGCTTATGGTCTAATAAAAAAAAAAAATGGATATGCTGATTTCTACCGAATACGTCCTTGACATGAACATGACAATACAGGCAGTCGAATGATCTGCCCCTAACTAGGAGCAACCAGGCAAGCCAAATGGAAACCTTTTAGATACTGTGTTGTGTTGGCCACTGCTTAAGCAATAATTTGCTTAACAGGCACCGGGCAACATTTTGAAGGCTAACGGGTCAACATCCTTCAGGACTATAGGCTGGCAGTAAGGAAATGAAACAAACCAAAACATACACTTACGAAAGTACTTTAAGAGGAATCCAGTCATCACTGGTGTGCAAGGGTAAGTCCTACCTCAGATAGTCTCTGCGACAAAGGATAAGGTTCGCTTTAGTGTACAGGGTGGAGCCCACTTCTCCCAAACGGCAGTCGCAGCAGGCACACTTCAGGCAGTCCTCATGCCAGTATTTGTCCAGTGCCTTTAGAAGATACCGGTCCTTGATCTTTCGGTTGCAGCCAGCACAACCTTTCGGCTTGGTGTCTGGCTGGACTGAGAGCATTTGTATACCTAAAAGGAGACAAAAAACAAAAAGAGAGAGCTGGGACGACAAGACAGAGCCATAGGATGTCAGAAGACCTCAAACAAGCTAAATATTTCAGAGTGCCTCCTTTAAGGAGTGTGAGACTCTCTCTTTTTAGGACTGTGCTAAAATCAAACTCTATTCTGGACAAAGAGCACCTCAAACTTTGTGAGGTTCTTATCAAATCATTTCTGAAGTCGTACATGTAGAGTGGTGAAAGTAGTGAATTCACCTTGGTCCCAGGAAAAGGACACTATGTACATGAAGTTAAATAATTGCATAGTGTCGCCATTCTATACACAGGGCGGTTCCTTTAGGGATAAAATGTGAGCAAATGGCTACCAATCTTAAAGGAAAGCTATTTAACAAAATAGTCCATGCAGACTATAAAAGTCAAAATTGGGGGGCGGGGTTTATTGATTAAAAATTTCACTTACTAGGTGCCTGATGACAGAAGGAGAGTGTGCCCTGATGGGATGACACTATCCTTACTTAGAAGCAAAGATGCTTGTAGTTAAGTACACAGTACAGTCACCCCAAAAGTTCACCGATCCTATATTACTTGTTTGCATCCAAATACTTCCTTCTGTGCCCTTGATATTTCAAAGTATTCATTATGTTAAAATAAAAAAGTATACTCTCAAGCATCATTCAGTGCCTGTGTTAATGGCAGATTACCTAACTATATACTACCATATACTCTTATATAAAACTGAAGTATAGGATTATGTAATTTATTACCATTCACATGCACTTATTTATAGAAGAAAACAAGAGAAGGCAAAGTCTGAATATATATTATATATATATACACACACACATATACATGTAATTATACATACAGAGATGAATGTAATATGTACAGTACATATATTATATAATGCTATCCTAGACAGAGGGACATTCCTATATTTTTTAAGATATCTTTCCATCATAAACAAGGGTCTAGCTGGGTTTTACAACTTGACTAAAATTTGAAAGAACATTCGCCGTTTCTTCTTTCCTAATACCCAGCTTTAAAAACAACCCTGGACTAACTATTCAGAGCCTCCTATTTATTAAATAACTCACTTTAAACACTGTAAAGTATCACAGGCATCCATCAATTCCAAAGTCCCTCATTTTACAAATTAGGATACGGAGGCCTAAGAGAGGTTAAGGTACTGGCTCAAAGCTGAACAAGAGTTAAAGCACTACACTTGGTGGCCATCCCACAGCCTCACAATGCCATTGCTCTATCCTGCTTCCTCTCCTAGGCACAAAGTTCTAAACTTGGACACGGAAGGATACAAAACACCAAATGTGCCTGCACTTGAAACAGTGTCAAGAAAAGAAATGCCAAGCTCTAGTCTTGAACATTTTCTGCGTGCTTCCCTCCTCCAAAAGAGTTAAACCTCCTTCAGTTTCCTCTGATGCCTTGTGATGAAGACCTCGCCTCTATTACCTTCACTATCTTTTTCCTTTTTAAATCACACCGATAAGAAACATCAAGGCACAGTATCCACGCAGATGGATAACTTTCCTAGCTACAAATATTACATGCACTGCACATAATACTGTTATGATGTTGAACTTCCATTAGAAAATAACTTCTCTGGTTAGAGGGGTAGAGTAGGCAATGGCACGGAAGAAAGCAGTGTGCCTGTTCTTTCTGCGTGATCTGCGTAGCTGTGGTCTCCGGAGCTGCAAACTAGCAGCTGGCTTTGAACAGAAGAGCAGGTGGTATTCCTATAGCCTGCTTTCTGCTCCTTTTCTTTGAAGGAGCTGAGGGGCTAGTGTAGATTAATCATAACCCTTGATAGCTCTGCTAAATCTCACTCTCTAGAACTTCTAACAAATGAAGTTTCTTTGATCAGAACTAGTTACTGTCTTCTAGCAAGGTTCCACAAGGATTAAATCCCATTAATTATAGTACAGATCTCACCCTAGTGCCTCTTAATCATGCACCTAAGGGGAGGGAGAAATTTTGATTTACTAAGTGATACTCTGGATTTCATTATTGAAAACATCTAGAGATATATTATGAGTGGCCATTCTCATTATCCAGTTTCTAAGGCAATTATTTTCTATATCACAAAGCTACATTTATTTTGTAAAAATCCTTCTTAGTTGTAGCTAAGCTATATTTCCGAGTTGTGTTACCACCATCAAGCCTGGAAGGTCAGCTATCTTTTATTCAAAATGCTTTGCAACCAAGACAGGGAATACCAACATTTGGCACACGCAACACTACCCTGCTTGTCTTCACAAAATGTTTTTGTTGTGTTGACATTTTAATTTAGCACTCAGAGGCCAATTAATATTTGAAACTCTTGCATTCTGTTTGGCCTTGGGCGGAAAAGGAGTTTGATATTTTACACTCCATCCCGGAGCCTTCTTTTAGCAAACATCCTCACATTTCTCTTGAAGGGGAAATCTTTTCAATACCATGCAACTTTACCAGCTGTAGGAAAAGAACTATTTTGCAGTCACCACTTTGCCATGAACCTAAAAGGCATCAAGCAGTCAGCAACCTCCCCTCACTATCCAGAGCACAGGTCTGGGGAGCTGAGAAACATGGCACAAGTTGCTCAGAGCACATCAGGACTCATAACTAGTTTAAGATTGGCATGTAAATTGTTCTGAGGGAAATTCTTATTGCCTCTGAGACCCTGCCATTCTGAGTTATTTGACAGTTTAAGGGAAATCATAATTTCAAAAAAAGACATAAATAATAGCCTGTGCAGTGTGGTGTGCAGAAATAAGTAGAACCATTTCATTTAAACTCTGGTGAGCTTTTAATTGCCCGGATTGCATTGTGAGGCGGCCTAACGGTTGATTGCCTCCATTATGTTCCCTTGTTCTGTGCCATTCATCCGAGCAGTCTCAGCTTCAGTAGTTAACACAACAAAGTAACCACAACTCCACAACACACAGGGGTTTAAAAAAATAATCATAATAAAAGATTTGCAGCACTTAGACACAGTCTTTTATATTTTTGGACTAACTACCCATACTGAATGGGAAACATTTTGTCCCCGTCGGAAGATTCACAGGGAACAATTTGGGAGAAGGAATTGTTAGAGGGAATACATAAAGGGGGTTGGCAGAGATGAGGTGCCTCAGGAAGATGCTAAAATGGGAATGCGGGTTCTGCAGCTGGGAGCAGTGACACAGATTAAAAGAATTTGGCCAACACGGCCATTCGATTGCCAAGAGGTACCAAACAAAAGATTTTCTCTCCTCCTGCCCATCTTCATCCTCTCCCAGCCCCCAGTCCCGATTGGAGAACTGGATTGGGCCTAAAAGCTTGTTTCTCTCTGTTCACTGGCCCAGAGCATCCCTACAGGCTGCAGCCCCCTAAGGGACAACAATGCAAATAGATGTCCCCAGATCTCAGGCTCTGGAGCTGCTTAACTCTGTTCTGCCCCTTCAACTCGAACCCCCCCCCCCATCTTTCCACCACCCCTCCCCTTTTTGAGCAATGGAGCTGGGAACCAATTTGATTCCCTTTTTCTCCAATGCAGCTGCAAGGCTCAGAGATACTGACATTTTTCCACTCTTATCAGTTTAATTACAGTTACCATGGCAGCAAAGTGCTAGTGCTTGGCAAAGGCCAACAAGAGATTTGCAAGACTGAGTTCAATTTTGATGCAGCTCACATGCAAAATAAAAAAAAAAAAATAAGAAACATACATACACTCTAACAAAGAATCCCTTTGCGGAGTTATGCTCCAGCCTTTTGTGGTTGTGTCTTTGCACCCACACAGAGATGGTTTGCAAAGAATGTAGCAGTTATTTGTTGCACCCCGCCAGATTAATTGGTTTAAGCAGGCCGTCTTTCAAAGCAGTTACCACAATAATATTTGGGATCGTTCAGAAAGACACAAAAGCAGCGGAAGAGCCGGGAGGCTTTGGAGCAGCCAAGAGCGCCGAGCGCCGGCAAAGTGCATCCTTGGTAGATGGTAACCTTACCAAAACTTTTCTCCTTTTTCTGCATGAGTTGCTTTAGGCGTGCCTGAGTTGCGGAGGCTTCGCATGGAGCACCAAGCCCAAAGATCGGCGCTGAGAGGGTCTCCTTATTTAGCTGGAGGGCGGACCCGGTGCGCTGCCTACACCGCTGGAGGACCGACTATTGTGAAGCCACTTTGGGAGCGGGTCGGAGTGGCGGCAGGGGGTGGGGGAAGGGACGAGGGCGGCCAGACGAGACGCGGCGCACACAGAGAGCCCCCTCGCAGGGTGGCGGTGTGCAAAACGATGGCGAATGACAAAGCCACATGCTTCCCTAACTCTGCCCATAATCCTGAAATCCCAGCGGCCCCTTTGAGCTTCGCGGTAACAAATGGATTTGATTAAACTGTCACATGCAGCGTTAGCATAGCATATCATGTTCAATATGAAAAAGATCATAAATCTGAGTTGTATTTCATAACAGCTATCTGGGAAGTGTCCCCCCTCCCCACCCCCCCACTCCCCACCCCGTAGAAATGTGCTGCATGGGTTGGAATCGGGACCTATTAGGACATAGGCACCTGGTTCCACGGAATCTCACTCTTCTGGCTACTTCTCCCCGACCACCCCCCTCCTTCCCAAATAGCCACTTTCCCACCTCATCGGAGCCACACTGTGTGATGGCAGAGCGGGGAGAGGCAGAAGTGTCAACAGGAACCCAAAGGTTGTTCTTTCAACTCTTGGGGGCTACGGGGTGGGGGTTCATGAATTCCAGCAAGTCAGGAGCAGAGGGCTCCCCCGAACCCATCCGGGACCGAATTCCTTGCCTAACGGGCCGGACCGCAGCGAACCTGTCCTCATGCCAAACTCTCCCTGCCCCTCTGTCCCCGGGGGTGAGGGGTGTGGAAATGCTGCAATTCGGCGTGAACTTTGACTATTACCCACTCGAGTCGGACTTGAAACATTCCGCGCCGCAGCCACGCTCCCTCCTTCCAGCCACAGCTTCCGCGGGCATTTCATGTCTCATCATAAAAATAATGAAGCCTCATATGATTTAAGCAAAACCGTCTCAGCAGAGCTGCAGCCCGAGCAAAAGTTGCAGAGCGGAGCCGGGCTGCAGCTCCAGTTTATGCCTCATTAGGAGGCTCGGGGAAGGAGAAGAAGAAGAAGAAAAAAATACCCACATCCGCACACGCACGCGCGCGCCCGCAGACACACACACACCGCAAAGCAGCCGCCGCGTGTGTACACAGTCGCCGCACTTACCTTCTCAATTAAGCGATACAGGGGGAGGCGGTTCAGAAAGCACAGTGGCTGCTTTGTAGCGCTTCTCCTTGGGAAAGGTCAAAAAGAAGCATTGTTTGAAAAAAAAAAAAAAAGAGGGGGAGGGAATCTCTATTTTTTTTTTTTTTAAGTTTACAATAATGAGGTCCTCAAGGATCCGCCAAGTAATGGTGTTGATCGCATCTGAGCCACAGGTGTCCTCCTTTTAGGCAACCGCAGTCCGAGGCGGTCTCTCTCGGTCCTGGCTCCAGACAACTTACCCCCGCAGCACGCAAGGAGCCGCGCTGAAGGCGGCCGGGGCTCTCAGCTGCAAAATGCAATCCCTGCCCAGCCAGACCTCATACAGCCCGAGAAAAGGTCACTCCGTTATTACTGAGCCGGCGGAGCCCCGGCAGCGCTTGTCAAGACCACAGAGAAGCAGCTCCCTTCCGATTGAAGACTATTTACCTCTCGCCCCCACCCCTCCCCTCTTCTCTCCTTCCCTTCTCTCCCTCCCTCGCTCGCTGGCTCCCTCGCTCGCTGGCTCGCTCGCTCTCCTGTGCCTGTTCTGCAGCTCAGTCAAGTACAGCCGCCCTCGGAAAGTGGCAAAGCAGCCGCGAGACAGATCGGGCTTTGTTGCTAATTTCCCAGGGTGAAAATTTACAAGCCTGCGAGTGCCGTCAGCACAGCCACAGGCATATGCTGCTCACAAACGCTGGGGACGACCCCGCGCACAAAAAAAGTGACCTCTGCAGGAGGCGGCTCGGGAGGGACCCTACCTCCTGGACCCGTTCAAAAGAAGTCCTGCGAAGGAGCTCCCAGGAAAAGAGTGGGGCGCCTAAAATAACCCCGGCGTTTGGGGAGTAGGTGGACACATTTAAAGCAAACTATTCCAAAGCCTTTTCTGAAGCCGCCAATTATGAGAATTAAAAGAAAAGCCAGGGAAGCCAACTGCTACCAGAACGCCCTGGGAAAGCACACAGCCCTCCCCTTTCATAAATGTCTGGGGGTGGCTGCAGTTGCCCGGTCTCTGACTCCCATTCATGAACTCTCGAAAGTCGCTGCTCCGCAGGCAGGTCTGCCACACGAGTGGCTCCCACAGATGACACACTCCCCTTCCTCCCCTACTCTAAGGGCCCAAGCACCAGGCTGAACGTGCTCCCCATGGACCAGTACTCCCATCCCCCTCCCATCCCCCATTTAAACACTTCCTGCAACTTCTTGAATTTCTCCCCATTTAAAATGTGCATGCCGGAATGAAAATCACCCAAGAACACCCATAAACATGTTCTCATGACTAACTTGGCCAAAGAGCCATGGAGTGTCTTCACAGGCTTATTTTAGAGGCCTGGTCAGATTTTTTTTTTCCTTCTTGATGTAGGTCCCATTCTCCCCAACCTTTTCTCCTCTTAACTTTACGTCTGTAACGGCCATTGGGAGCCTTAAAGTATCTTATTC
>NC_081841.1:28984561-29035157 GCF_963259705.1 Myotis daubentonii
ATGTATCAGAAGTTCTTTCCAGTAGAATTTAAAACAAAATAAATATCATGTTGTTAGTACTCATGTGAAAAGAAAATTTTCATCACTTGACAGGAAAATCACTTCCGGAGCAAGATAGTACATTCTATTCTCATGTTCCTCCAAGATGCTGAGAAAAAAGTGTAATATTTTACATGTCCTATCCTAATTTATTTAACCATTAAATAACCATGCTAAGCTTCCAGCTAAGAATAATTTTTCTCATGGATAATATTTTTTAAAGAGGACAGATGATAAATTTAGAAGGAAATGGAAACGGGTTTTCACTTAGCGTGACCTCCGGTGCGTAATAAACCTAAGGAGAGCAATGATATTGTAACTGGAAGGTACTTCAGTTTATAAGAAGAAAACAAAATAAAAACAAAAATAAAACACAGGCTTAATAACATTCATTCTGAATCAGTCCATAAGAACAATTTGCTCCAATTTTAAATTATGTTGCATGATAAAATTAAACTTTTAAATATTGCCGCTGTTCTGCATGGTCTTCCAAGGTATCTGCTAATTTGTTACCTCTATAGATGTCACAACAGACTTGTCCCTATGGAACCACAGGGTGAGTGATCAACCCTCCGCCGCGCCTACAAGATTTGTAAATTTGCTTTCCTCGATCAAATTTCTCCTTCACAACCACATATTTGTGTTTTAATTTTTCACATATTGAACACAATTATCAGACTGTTCAGAGAAAACTTATTTGAGGTTTCAAAATGAGGTGTTTTTCAGGACTCTAAATCAACCATAATTCTGGCCATTGCTAGTTCCTCTCCAATTTGATTGAGAGATTATTTTTTAAAAAACTAATATTTAATTCTTAGGTGGAAAACATTTGTCACCTCTTCATATTTCAGAGACAAATGTAATGTGTTTATCTTGGTCAAAATCTTTTAGAGAGAAGATGTATACAATTTAAAAGAGGGTGACACTTAGTTTACAATCCTCAAGCTATTTCTTTTTGAGACTGTGTACTGGTTGGAAAGTTTACATTTGTTTGTGGCTGTGAGCCAAGTAGAGAGGCAATAGAATCTACCAAAGGAGCTAAGTTTAATGCAAGTCATGGTTTTTCCTCTTTCTGTGAGTATTACATTGCCTAGTTGTCTCCCAAGGCCCCCCTTGTCTCCCCTAAGATATGGGTATAATGGTTTTTGAAGTTTCAAATATATGTTATTCCATTTCTCTTATGCCCTCATAACTGATATAGACAATTTAAAGTTAAAAGTATTTCCATTTTCCAACAGTAGAGGAAGCATAATATGCTATAGTAACTGGCTTATAGAAACTCCTCAAAATGATACCAATTATCATCATATTCAATATGGCCAGCTCAATTTTTTACTCTTTAAGCAAGGGTCATTCTTGTTCTAATCTTCTCAGCAACTCTGCTTCTCTAATAATACTTTGAAAAATTTTTTTGAAACTTATATATAGTTACTCTGTATTCCCTGCTTATTATGGCCTGAATGTTTGAGTCCCACTAAAATGCTGAAATCCTAGTGCCCAATGTAATGTTATTAGGATGTGGGGCCTTTGGGAGGGCTTAGGTCATGAATGACATTATATTCTAATAGAAGAGACTCCACTGACATCCTTTGCCCCATCAACCATGTTGAGGACACAGCAAGACCAGCTATGATCCAGGAAGAGGGACCTCACAAAAATATGACCATGCTTGCACGTTGATCTTGAACTTCCATGCCTCCATAACTGTGAGAAATAAATTTCTATTGTTTATAAGCTACCCAGTGAGTGCTATTTTATTATAGCAACCTGGATAAAATAACAAAGTGCTGGCTAAAAACTTTAAGGATTCAAGTTTTGTATTAATTGGTTTTGTATTCCATATAGTGCCAAGTAGAGTGTCTTGCTCACAACAGATATTTATTAAATGCTGATTTAAATTATTTAAACTAAAAAAAAAAAGCCACCGTCCTGAAAACAATGTTTAAAATAAAAATTTAAATCTAAGTTGTTGATAAAAATATCAACCTAAGCATATGACTATCAGATGCTACTTGGCTCTGGTATGTCAACATTTTTCACACTATGTATACTTTCAAAAAGATTTATTACAGCATAGTGAAAGATTTGTTTCATCAGCTGTCTTCATGGTTACATTATAAGTTCTTGAAGGCAGGACCTACATACAGTTCAGTATCTGCAAGGTCTTTACTAGGGCCTAGTGCATAGTAGCTACTCAATAAATTTTACTGCCTGAGTAGATAAATGGAAAAGTAATAAATGAATAGAAAGACTCAAAGGATAGTAGATCTAAATAAAATTATCATTATTTTAAATCTCTAGGTTTGTGAGACAAGTAAAGAAGGAGACAGAAAATGGAAATCAATGTAATTTTTTACATGAACTGGAATCATGACAGTTTCCTGTAATTTACAGAAACATTGGGACTTTTAGAAGGTTTATAATGTAAGACTGTTGAAGCACATGATATTTATTAGTTATTATAAGTAAAAGTAATTTTTAAGAGGTCATTAGTAGTGAAAGAACATCTCAGGTAACTCATTTAAAATATTCCAAGATGTAACTTTTGTTAATTATGTCTAAAGCTACTTACAAAAACATTAAAAAAACAAAACAAAACAAGGCATCAAGTCTCAAAGAACCTAAAACTAGAACCTGGGAGGAACTTCTGATAGTCAGTGATAGGTCAATTTTCTTGACATTCTTAAGTTTCGTCTAAGTCAAGGAGAACACCTAAAAGAGATAGGAAGTCAATTTGTAGTATCCTCATTTTATTTTTGGGGTCTATATTCAGAGTATACACCAACCAGCAAAAGAGACTATCAATGTGTTGACTTGTGAAATATTTGAATATCTATTTTCAGATCTCCCTTACCTTCCCAATTGCAATCTTTTTCACCATTCAGAAAGAGCATCTTTTCATTTTGTGGATAGTTTCTTTGTAAAAGCTTTTTAGTTTCATGTAGTTCCATTTGTTTATTTTTCCTTTGTTTCCCTTGCCCTAGGAGATATATTGCTAAAAATATTGCTATGAGAGGTGTCTGAGATTTTACTGCTTATGTTTTCTTCTGGGTTTTTTATGGTTTTGCCACTTATATTTAAGTATTTTATCCATTTTCAGTTTATTTTTGTATATAGTGTAAGTTGGTGGTCTAGTTTCATTTTTTTGTATGTTTCTGTCCAATTTTCACACCATTTGTTGAAGAGATGGTCTTAACTACATTCTACGTTCTTGCCTCCTTTGTCAAATATTAATTGACTATAAAGGCATGGCTTTATTTCTGGGTCCTCTATTCTGTTCCAATGGTCAATATGCCTGTTCTTATGTCAGCACCAGGCTGTTTTTATTACAATGGCCATTTAGTATAATTTGATATCTGGTTTTGTGATTCCTCCAACTTTATTCTTCTTTCTCAAGATGGCTGAGGCTATTTGGGGTCTTTTGGTTTCATATAAATTTTTGGAATATTTGTTCTAGGTCTATGAAATATGTCATTGGTACTTTAATAGGCATTGCATTGAATCTATAGATTGCTTTGGGTACTATGGACATTTTACTGATTTTAAATCTTCCAATCCATGATGCAGTATATGCTTCCATTTATTTGTCTCTTCTTCAGTATCATGTAATTTTCCAAGTACAGGTCTTTTACTTCCTTGGTTAAATTTAATCGTAGGTAACTTATTATTATTTTTTTTTTTTGGTTGCAATAGTAAATGGGATTGTTTTTAAATTTCTCTTTCTGATTGTTCATTATTAGTGTATAAAAAAATGCCACCAATTTCTGAGTATTAATTTTATATCCTGCTACTTTGCCCAATATATTTATTATATCTAATAGTGGTTTTTTTGTAGAGTCATTATGGTTTCCTATGCATAATATCATGCCATCTGAAAAAAAAATGACAGTTTTACTCCCTCTTTTCCAATTTGGATGCCTTTTATTTCTTCTTGTCTGATAGCCGTGGCTAAGACTTCTAGTATGTTCACCAGTAGTGGCAGCCACGGTGAAAAACAGTATGGAGTTTTCTCAAAAAATTAAAAATGGAACTTCCTTTTGACTCAGTGATCCCACCTCTGGGAATATGTCCTAAGAATCCTGAAACAACAATCAGAAAGAGTATATGCACCCCTATGTTCATTGCAGCATTATTTACAATAGCCATGATTTGGAAATAGCTCAAGTGAGTGAATAAAAAAGCTGTGGTACACTTATAAAATGGAATACTACTTGGCTGTAAAAAAGGGGGGGAAAGGAAAATCTTGCTTTTTGCAACAGCATGGATGGACCTGGAGATTATTATGCTAAGTGAAATAATCCAGTCAGAGAAAGACAAATACCATATGATCTCACTTATATTGTGGAATATAATGAACAAAACAAAGTAACAAACAAAATAGGAACAGAGTCATGGAAACATGGAACAGCTTGACACCTGTCAGAGGGGAGGGGTTTGGGGAACTTGATGAAAGAAGGTGCAGAGATTAGCCAAAAATCATATATATATATAGTTAATATGCAAAGTGTCCCCTTGGGAGTTTGACCGGGAGACTGGGAGTTTGGTTGCTCACTATGACATGAGCTAACCACCAGGGGGCAGCTCGGAATGAAGGAAGGCCCCAGCCAGTAGCCAGCAGCCAGCAACTGGGGAAGGAAGGCCCTGATCGCCCCCCAGGCCTAGGGACCCTACCCGTGCATGAATTTTGTGCACTAGGCCTCTAGTATATACATAACACATAGACACAGACAACAGTATGGTGATAGCCAGAGGGAGGGAGCTGGAGAGGTGGGCAAAAGCGGGGAAAATGGGGATGAAAGAGACTTTGCTTGGGAAGATGGGCACAGGATGCAGCACACAGATGACTTTTTTGAGTTGTACAGTTGAAATCTGTATGGTTTTGCGAACCAATGTCACCCCAATAACAAATCTTAGTTCAGCAAAAAAAGAAAAAGAAAAGAGCATTTTTCAAAAACAGTTGGGTGGGAGCTATGGAATGGGACCACTTGTAGGAGACCACCTATTGTCTTCACTAGCAGAGAAGTGTAGAGACCCCCCAAAGTTAGTGACCTTTGAAGCCCCTAGCAAAGGTCGGAGCTGTGCACCACCCAGTTAATCTAGATAATGGTAGCTGAAGCAACCTCCCCACCTTTAATCATGTAAATCCTTATTGATAAGATAGTCTGCCTAATCACTGGAAATTGCCTGTGGGTGAGCTAATCTGTGTGTCATTGAAACCTCCTTACCCTAGGGCTACCCCAGATCAAATAAAAGGTTGGAGCGGCCTGAGCATCAGCGGAAGTCCCTCTCCTTGAGTTGGACTTGCCCGCCTGGCTCCCCAACATTTCCAAATTGTCTCTTGTCTCTTTTCTCTCTCATTTGTGTGCGGCTCCTCTTTCAGATCCCGAACCCTGATCCACGCGGGACATGGAGGGAAACACACTCAACAACCACTGATTGCTCATTGCACACTGGTTACTTCTGTCTCCATAAGCAAAAGTCTGAAGACGATCACAGAAGTATTCTGGGTATAGTTTATAGCAGGACATTTATGCTGTTGTCTGATATATTTTCTCAGAGTTTTAGAGGAACAAGCAGGAGGTAAAAGGAATTGCCACCTCAATAGAACAAATGTCTTTTTAGAAAATCATAGTGGAATCTTGACACATTAACTTTCTTTTTAGGTTTGAATCTGAGAAGAAGATATTGACATTGATTCACCAGAGTGTGGTTTAGGGTCATCCATCCCTCTCAAATTCTGACAATCACCGAGTTTAGGAAGTGTCCCATTCAAGAACTTGTAAAAAGTAGAAATAAAACAAAACATTAAGTAACAAAATACTGTAAAACTATGGAAAAGAATTACCAACTTGAAGACTCAAAGAAAGAGTATATTTCTAAAAGCAATGTCTTGTAAGACTTAAAAGACATTTTGAAACGTGTTTGCCATTCTATCTAATAAAAGAGAAACATGGTAATTAGCCGTACCTCTGTTACCCTTCCCATTGGCTAATCAGGGCTATATGCAAATTAACTGCCAGCCAAGATGGCGGCCAGCAGCCAGGCAGCTTGAAACTAACATGAGGCTTGCTTGCTTCAGTGATGGAGGAAGCCAACATTCCCCGCCTGCCGCTGCCGGCCTCTGAGCTTGCAGTTTGAAACATTGTTACAAATATAGACTCTAAACAACCTCCAGAAACCTGCTTTCAGCCAGCCGGGATCTCAGAGCTGGAGTTGAAACAGTGTTGCGATTATAGAACCCAAATAAACCAGATACCTGCTTTCAGCAGCTGAGGCCTCAGAGCTGGAGCCAAGCCTCAGAGCTAAAGCTGGCCCAGAATTAAAAAAAAAAAAGAAAAAAAGGAGCAGTTGGGAGCTTCAGTTACCCGCCAGCCTGAAAAGAGCCCTCAGCCCCTCACCCAGACTGGCCAGGCACTCCAGTGAGGACCCCCACCCGGAATGGGGTGTGACCAGCTGCAAACAGCCATCATCCCCTCACCCAGGCTGGCCAGGCACCCAAGTGGGACCCCCACCCTGATCCAGGACACCCTTCAGGGCAAACCAGCCGGCCCCCACCCATGCACCAGGCCTCTATCCTATATAGTAAAAGGGTAATATGCCTCCCAGCACCGGGATCAGCGGAGCCGCGAGGCCTCCTGGCACTGGGATCAGCGTGACAGGGGGCAGCGCCCAAACCCTCTGATCAGCCCTGCTCTATGCCTGATAGTGGGGAGCTACCCAACCCCCTGATTGCCCTGCGGCTCTGCGTGTGACAGGGTGCGGCGCCCCAACCCGCCCCCCCCCCACCCCCCACGGGCCATGCTCTGTGTGTGACAAGGTAGAGCCATAACCTCCCCATTGGCCCTGCCCTGAGTGTGACAGGGGGTGGTGCCCCAAATTCCCTATTGGCCCTACTCTGTGAGTGACAGCGGGGAGCTCCTCAACCCCCTGATGGGTCCTGCTCTGTGCGTGACAGGGTATGGAGCCCCAAGCCCCCTGATGGGCCCTGCTCTGTGAGTGACAGGGTACGGAGCCCCACCCCCCCTGATGGGCCCTGCTCTGTGCGTGACAGGGGGTGGCGCTACAACCTCCCCATTGACCCTGCCTTGAGTGTTACAGGGGGCAGTTCCCCAACCCCCCAATCGGCCCTACCCTGAGCGTGACTGAGGGTGGCATCGCAACCTCCCGATCTGCCCTGCTCTGTGCATGACAGGGGGCGGCGCCCCTACTCCCTAATCAGCCCTGCTCTGAGCCCAACCAGAGGCTGCACCTAGGGATAGGGCCTGCCCTCTGCCACCCAGGAGCAGGCCTAAGCCAGCAGGTCGTTATCTCCCGAGGGGTCCCAGACTGTGAGAGGGCACAGGCCGGGCTGAGGGACCTCCCCCCCCCCCGCCAGTGCACAAATTTTTGTGCACCGGGCCTCTAGTACTTAATAAAATTCAATTCAAGAATGAGCCTCCATTAGGCAGCAATAGCAGACAATTATAATCAGTGAGATACAAAAGGATGATAGGTAAGCTAAAAAGGAATTTCAATAAAATAAAATATATTACAGGAAAAATAAATCCCATGTTTTAAAAGGCATTGAAAATATTGAATTATAGTTATGATAATACAGAGGCATGAATCGGTGATGTGAAGCTCTCCTAGGATATATAAGAAGATAATATAGAGATGAAAATTATGAAATAGAGCATGATAGTTAATAAAACAAAAAAGGAGCTTTAATGTTTTTAATTTGTGTTCCTGAAAAAGGAAACAAAGCATATGAAACAGAAGCAATAAATAAAAATATTATAGAAGAAAACATGACTGATTGACCTACATATACAGATTTGAATGATTTAATGAAATACAAGATAAAACAATGGAGTAGACATACAAATCTCATATTGACAAACTTTTGAATTACAATTAATTTATTAAAATACTGTCAAATATCCAAATAATGGGGAAAATATATTATCCATAAAGTAAAAAATGTATCCAGCTAGCTTCAGACATTCAAGTAAATTGTCTAAAACAGTGAAAAATATATAAGATTTTTGAAAGAATAATGTTGTGACTTGAGGGTTTCACATCCAAACATTTTGTATTTTCTTATGTAAAAGCCATTTGAGTGGTTTTCAATGCACAAATAGTCAGAAAAATAACATTTATGTATTGCATGCCCTCTACTGGGGATCAAGCTTGCAAGCCAGGCATGTGCCCTGACTGGCAATCCAACAGTGACCTCCTGGTTCATGGGTTCACACTCAACCACTGAATCACACCAGCCAGGCTAAAGGTAATTTTACATGACTGAAATATTATGCTTGACAGAGTTTTGGTTTACACCTAAAACAATATATTAGCAATTATTTTTACTAATTTTTTCTCAGTAATGTGGCCTCTATTATGAGAAAGTTGTTTGTTTGTTTTACAGATTAAGAAACTGTTAATAAAGAAGGTTTGTGGAATCTTGCAAAACCCCACACTTAGTAAGGAATAAATTTAAATTTGTATCTTCTGACCTCAAATCATACACTTTATTACTTGTCTAATTTATGATTGGCTCATGGATTTTTCAGAAAAATGGAACCTTATATTTTTTCTTGGTTTTATTTCATCAAAAAAAAGAACCTTTATTACACTTATTTTTTTCAATTAGTTTAGCCTATTCAACTCTCAAGTGTATAATTATCCTCTATAAAGATATTTATATCTGAAAAATCACTTTTCTAATTTCCAGTTGGTATGCTAGATTCCAAACTGCCTTTTTGACTTCTATTCTCTTGATTATTTTTGCCGGGGTCCAACCCCAGCGGGTCCAGGGGTCCCCAAAGGCGTGGACGGAGTCGGCGAAGAAGGAATGACACGGAGACAGCGTTCAGTTGATCAGCAGCCTAGCCAGGATCTCTAGCCCGGATCTCCAGCCAAGTTCTGGTCTGGATCTCCAGAGAGGTTCTGCTTAGGATCTCCAGAGAGGTTCTGTCCAGGTACTCCAGTCAGGTTCAGTGTCCAGGTTCCAGTCAGGTTCTCCTGCCAATCTCTGTAGTCAGGTTCAGTCCAGGATCCCTTGCCATGTTCTCCCGCTAGGCTCTGTCTCTAGGCTCCGAGGCCAGTCCCAGTCCAGGATCCTCTGGCATGCTCTCGCCAGCGAAGTTCTTCTGTCTCTAGGCTCCGTGTAGGTTCTGTCTTCTGAATTCTGTCTCCTGAGTTCTGAGTCTTTCTGTCTTGTTACAACTGTATTTATACCAGTTGATTCAATCCTATCAATCTCTATTACAAAGGTTAGGGCGTTTCTTATCTCCATTCCAGGGGGAAAAGATTATGTAGTTTAAGCATGATTGTTCGTAGTTAAAGGGATTAATTACCCGCCTGGCACTTAGTTGAGGGGTTTTATTCCCTCCCTAACTTCAGGGGCAAATCCCTACCTGGGGATTCAACCTTTCTCGGAGAGGTGACTTTGGTTAAAACACAGCGCCAAGAAGGTGAGCAAACATATTAAGAAAAGTATGCCATATATGCCAGGTCCCTTGAAACAGCAAGGATGGACCGGCTCCCGGCATATTTTGAATCAGATTATAGCCCAGCATTACATTTTTTGGGGGAGAAATTTGAGATAAAAAATACATGATTTTGAGAACTTTATTCTAATCACCTTTCCTCACCAGAATATAAAGACTAACATTTACTTTTAAAAACTTTGTTTATTAAAAGCTCTAAGTATCATTTGAGGGCCCATAATTTTTAAAAATTCTATAAAGGTAAAAATATTCCAATGAAGTATGAAAGTACTAGTTATTTCAATGAAGAGACATACCAGCTTTACTTCTCCTCCAATAACAAATATTAGGGCTGTCTCTCTAGTGAAACTAAGGAACATAGCCATTAAAAAATACGGAGTTGGCATTCTAGATTATCTCTAGAATTTAAGTTTGAGGAAAACAACTACATTTTTATTGTTTTAAGATTCTATTATCATTACACCAATATATTATTAGACAGGGTAGAAAATTGAAGCAGCTTTTGCTTGACTATTCTCAGTTGGGTGGTTTTCTTTTTTAGCTTTCTCAAGGAATAATTGAGAAATCCAATTGTATTTATTTAAAGCACACAATGTGATGATTTGATACACATTGTAAAATGCTTATCAGATGAAGATAATTAACACATCCATCACCTCACATAGTTAACAAAATTCTCTTTTCTTTTCTTTTCTTTTCTTTTCTTTTCTTTTCTTTTCTTTTCTTTTCTTTCTTTTCTTTCCTCCTCCACCTCCTCCTCCTCCTCCTCCTCCTCCTCCTCCTCCTCCTCCTCCTCCTCCTCCTCCTCCTCCTTCTCCTTCTTCTCTTGGTGGTAAGATGCTTAAGATTGATGAGGTTACTCATGTGGCTGCATTCAGATAAGATTTTTAGGAGTTTTCTGGGCTAGAACATCCAAGATAGCTCTTCATCCTCCAGGGTCTCTCCTCAATAATCTCGTCTCTAGGTTGAACTTTACACTTCTACTTGTATCACACTTGGCACTGTCTTATTGGCCGAAGCAAGTCACATGGTCAAGCCTGGAGTGGGAAAACTATATAAGCATGTGAATACTATGAGACATGATGTTTTAAGGGCCAGAAATGAAATAGCTTGCTGCAAGGGGAGAAATTTAGATGTAGTTCTGCTTGAGTTGGCTTATCATTTGCATCTGATCTCCTATCTTGAAATGTTGCTTTCCTAGTAAGGATGGAAACAGTAATAAAGAAGATGGGTATATATTTATAAAAGAACTTAAAATATTTGGGGGCACATATACATTTTGTGTATAAAGAAATTAATTACTCTAATTGGAATCACATATTATTTGAATAGCCAAGATTAGAACTGAGCGTTGAGCTAATATATTGGCTACTAAGATTAACACAATAGCTAAAATCATAGTGTAGTAAAACAAACACTTTGGGCTAAGGAAGAGAATTAGCTGCCATCAAGCTGTGAGCCTTTTAGGGTGTCATTTAGGCTTCAACTTTTTACATATTAAAACTAATGCCTTGAACTAAATCACTTCTTAGCACTAGTCTAGCTCTTAAATTTGCCATATCCCTTGTGGAGAAAAAGGAACACTTGTGCACTGCTGGTGGGAATGCAGACTGGTGCAGCCACTATGGAAGACAGTATGGAGTTTCCTTAAAAAACTGAAGATGGAACTCCCATTTGACCCTGTGATCCCACTTCTAGGAATATATCCCAAGAAACCAGAAACACCAATCAGAAAGGATATATGCACCCCTATGTTCATAGCAGCACAATTCACCATAGCTAAGATCTGGAAACAGCCTAAGTGCCCATCAGTAGATGAATGGATTAGAAAACTGTGGTACATCTACACGATGGAATACTATGCTGCTGTAAAAAGGAAGGAACTCTTACCATTTGCAACGTCATGGATGGAACTGGAGAGCATTATGCTAAGTGAAATAAGCCAGTCAATAAAGGAAAAATACCACATGATCTCACTCATTCATGGACAATAGAGACCATTATAAACTTTTGAACAATAATAGATACAGAGGCAGAGCTGCCTCAAACAGATTGTCAAACTGCAGCGGGAAGGCCGGGGAGGGTTGGGGGGCAGGAGGTAGGGGGGTAAGAGATCAGCTAAAGGACTTGTATGCATGCATATAAGCATAACCAATGGACATAAGACACTGGGTGATAGGGGAGGCTAGGGGACTGTCTAGGGCGGGGGGATAAAATGGATACATATGTAATACCCTTTGTAATACTTTAAGCAATAAAAAAAAAATAAAGGTTTTTACTTAATAAATTAAAAAAAAAATTTGCCATATCCTTAAAAATTCTTTAAGTAGCATTAGAAACATGCAAAAAACAAATGTAATTCAAATCCCCTGAGCAATCAGCCAACTATGCTGGGGATTGTGATGGATACATAAACACTGATTTGTGGATATTAAGATTCTAAATCAACCAATGGGGTCCTTGCAGCTACCTATAAAATCTCAGTCACAACAGAAAACATGGTCAGAGGGTACTCCATGGTCTATGTTCTCTTGGATATGACCAGATAGTATCATAATTAGGACTCAATAATAGACAAGGCCCCTATGTAAGGCCTAGAGGATATACTGTATACGGTAAATCTGCAAATATTATTATTAAGGAAAAAGAGAGGTTACACTATCTAAAGCGGCAGGCAGTAAGGAGTGCTTGGTTATCTCTGGTCATCAGAGCTACAGTACCAGAGATGTTTCTTACTTTATAATTCTTCCAGGCTTTCTGCCCTTTCAACTTGATGAAGTAGCTTAAGTAACTGAATATGTAGAACCCCTCCGACATCCCCCTTCTGCTCTGTTAGTACCTTTTTCTTTATAATCATTTGGCTTCCATTTCTTTTTATTCTTCTTGCAAACACATCTCCGTAAGCCTTCAGCAACCTAAGACATTATCTTGTGTCTGAAGACCAACTGTTATTTGCATGGCAGGATTTTTGTCAAACCCACAAATTGTTTTTTATTGCTCCTGTCGTCACTTATTTTCTTGCTCTTGGATATTGCTGTGTTTATTTTATACCATTTCACATTATGTATATGGAATCTCCAAATAAATTAGTTCATAAACTAGTTCATTTCCTCCCTTTACTTATATCCTATGTCCCTCCCACAAATTGGTCCATCCATTTGAGGGGGGGAAAGTTCTATATGGCCTATGGACTTCATGGAGTACTGAAACATCCTCTGGACTCAAACTGGAATTCCCATTCAGGAATTACTTTCTGCCTTGGGTCACTGGCCCTTTAAGTAAGTTTTCTGTGACTTGAGCTGAGCTGAGCTCCCTTTCACCCTGAGTCCTCCACCTCTTAACCATAACAAAGTTAATCTTACAGAGAACTGAATACTACACAGAGCTGGCAGACAGAACTTTCTAGGACGATATAAATGTTCTCTCTGCAGTCCAATAGTTTATCCACTTGTGGCTATATAGCATTTGAACTATATTTAATATGGTAAAGAAAGTGAATGTTTAACTTTTAATTAATTTAAATGCAGTGGCAGACAGTTATTTTCTTGATTATTCTACACTTAGGGTATTTCTTACACTTGGGTTACCCATCATTATTCCCTCAATCATGAAAATCCTATCTATTTTGACAAGTCTAGATCTAGATTTCTCTTCTACGGAGCATCTTCCTGACATTGAGTCCGTACTGATCTCCCCCTTCTTGTAACATGAGTTGTGCCACCGCGCTGGCAATTATTGTACACGGTTATGTGTTCTAATCCAGCTGCTTTGCAAAGGTGTGTTTTTCTCCACAATCAAACAGAAAACTCTTTGAGGTCAGAAACTGTGTCTAACATTTCTTTTGCATGCCTCTCGGCAAGATAGCATATGCTGGGCACCTGGTTGCTGCTCGCTAAGTATTTATTGCATGGGTCAATATAGTAGGTTACATCAGGGAGCAGGGTGACTGAGCAGATGGTACCCTATTGGCAAAAGCCACACTATTTCCTCCTAGAAGTGATGGCGTATTTTGATAGTCCTTTTATGTGGCCCCAGAAAAGTCTCTGGGAACCACAATATACAGTTAGAGAGCCTGGCAAGATGAGAACCAATTTCTTGGCAACTGCAGTGTCCAGTTCAGCAATATTGAACTGATTTCTTCCCAATAAAAAATACACCTAAGCCGATGGATTGCAGGAGTGAAATTCTAAGATTTCTCTCATGTGTGTAGAAAGCCACATGGTGGCTCCCACCACTAGTGATTTCAGACCTGTGTAATAGTTCTGTTTTCACTTTTTACAACTTCTTGAAATTGTGGGCTATGTTATTTGTATAGTGTGTCTATTCAAACTGTCAGTGTGAAGACTCAGCTCTGAACTTTCTAGACCAGAGTGGGACAAGAAAACAAAAAGATAAAGCAAATGACAGAAACAATGCAACACAGTGCTAATGATTTTAAATCACTGTGACACAACATTCCTGGATATCATGTGAAATTATTGATAAGTTTGAAAAGATATACCATATTGAAGTAACAATAGCGTAACAGTAATATTTTTGAAAATAGTCAACAATGTTCAGGATCTGTTTATATATAGCATGCATTTTAGATGTAACAGCCAGGAAAGCCTTATTATTATAAACTTCACTGGAAGATCTCTGAGGTCCCTTCCAGCTTTAAAATGCTGAATATAATTCAGAATTTATGATAATTTGAACTAGGCTTGGCTGAAATTTACTTTTGTATGATCTATGAAGCAAGGATTTGCTAATAGTGTAAACAAGGTTGCTTGAGGCTTTTAACCAAGCTGTTCTTAAGGATTTTAACACATTGTGTGATGCAAATGGGTCTAACTAATTCCAGAATGATACCCACCTATTTATGAAAGCAGGCAATGAAGCCTGTTACTTAGAAATGGCGTTTACTAGCAGCCACATTTACAGGGTGAATTTGAAAGTAATGGATCTGCATTTCTTATTAGAGTCTATAGTTTTTGGTGGATTTTGTTTTGTTGGTGTTTTTTGTTGTTGTTAATTCAGATTGTTTTTCTTTAAGGCTAGAATATATCAATGAGGTTTTTCTGTGATTAGAAATAACTATTTCACCCAGCTGATGTGACTCAGTGGTTGAGTGTTCATCCAGGAACAAAGAGGCCATGGTTTGATTCCTGGTCAGGGCATATGGCAGGGTTTTAGGTTTGATCCCAAGTATGAGGCATGCTGTTTGTCTCTCATAGATGTTCCTATCTTTTTACCCATCTCTTTTATTCTCTCTCTAAAAAAAGAAATCAATAAAAACTTTAATTTTTTAAAAAAGTGAAAGAAGTCTTTATAAAAAAGACTAGTTCAAATACAATGGTCTATTTCAGTGGTTTATTTTCCCTCTTACTTACTATATCTGCTTTATCACTTTGAAAATATATTTATTAGGCATTGCTGTTATCTTACTGCCAACCCAAATGAGATTGGGCTTTTATGGCAACCTAATTACTCTTTGAGAAATATTTAAAAACCAAGATTTCCCTATGTTTAGCTCTAATTCTGATATTTGTTTATAAGTCTTCAAAATACACATAATTAATGTTAAAACTGTAAGGGTTTGTTTTTCTTGATGTTAAAATAATTTTCCATGTATGTAAAGGCTAAGAAAAATTCTGCACAGTACCGTGGAACCAAAAATTTACTCTAGGCAACAGGGTTTGCCAATTTATTTCCCTTAAAAGCAGCAAAAATTCTAATCAAAACAGCATGGTATTGACATAAAAACAGACACATAGGTCAATGGAACAGAACAGAGAGCCCAAAAATAAGCCCACACCTATATGATCATTTGCTTTATGACAAAGGAGGCAAGAACATTCGGTGGGGGTAAAGAAAGTATATCCAATCAATGGTGTTGAGAAAATTGGACAAATACTTGTGAAATATAACACTAGAAAACATTTTTACACCATAAACAAGAATATGCTCAAAATGGAATAATGACTTAAATGTAAGACTTGAAACCATAGAACCCCTAGAAGCAAACATGGACCGTAAAATCTCTGTCATTTCTTCTAGCAATAATTTTTTCTGATATATCTCCTCAGGCAAGATAAACACACACACAAACAAATGAGACTACATCAAGCTAAAAAGTTTTGCACAGCAAAGGAAACTATCCACAAAATGAAAAGAGAACCTACTGAATGGGAGAAGATTATTTGCTAATAATACACCCCATAAGGGCTTAATATCCAAAATTTATAAAGAACTCATACAACTCAACACTGAAAGATAAAACAATCCAATTAAAAAATGAGCAAAGGGCCTGAATAGAAACTTCTACAAAGAGGACATACAGTGGCCAATAGACATATGAAAAGATGCTCAATGCCACTAATCATCAGAGAAATGCAAATTAAAACCACAATGAGATATCACTCACACCTGTCATAATGGCCATGATCAATAAACCAACAAATGACAAGTGTTTGGCGAGGATGTGTAGAAAAGGGAACCCTTGTGCATTGTTGGTGCAGCCACTGTGGAAAACCATAGAGAGGGTCCTCAAAACATTAAAAATGGAACTGCCCTATGACCTAGCAATTCCACTTCTGGGTATATATCCAAAGAAATAAAAAAATGCTAATTTGAAAAAAAATATATGCACCTCTATGTTCATTGCAGAACTATTTACAATAGCCAAGATATGAAAGCAATCTAAGTGCCCAACAAAAGATGGGTGGAGCCCTGGCCAGGTGGCTCAGTTGATTGGTGTGTCCTCCAGTACACCAAAAGGTTGTGGGTTCAATTCCTGGTCAGGGCACATACCTACAGTGCAAGTTTGAGCCCTGGTCAGGGCAGAGTGCATATGGCAGGCAACTGATAATTGTTTCTCTCTCACATCAATGATTCTCTCTCTCCCTTCCTCTCTCTCTCAAATTGATTTAAAAAGAAAAGAAAAGGATGAGTGGATGAAAAAAGTAGTGATACATGTATGATGGAATATTACTTGGTCATTAAAAGAATGAAATTTTACCATTTGCTACTGCATGGATGGACCTAGAGGATATTATGCTACGAAAAATAAATGAGACAGAAAAAGACAAATACCATATGATTTCCCTTATATGTGGAACCTAAAGAGCAACATAAATGAACAAACAAAACCGAAATAGACTCATAGATACGGAGATAAGACTGATGGTTGCTAGAGGGGAGGGAGCTTAATGGAGCTAGGTGGAAAAAGTAAAGGGATTAAAAAGTACAAATTTATAGTCACAATATAGTTACAGAGATGCAAAATATAGCATAAGGAATACAGTCAATAATGTTGTAATAACTATGTATGGTGCCAGGGGAGTGCTAGAAATGCCACTTTGTAAAGCATATCATTACCTAACCACTTTGGTGTATAACTAAAACTAATATAAAATAACACTGAATGTAAACTGCAATTGAAAATAAAAAAAATGATAATAAGGAATAAAAAACAGCAAAAATTCTTCTGAAGATCTGTACTAATACATATGCTATATTTTACAAAAATGAAAAACCAAGAATATCTACTTTGTAAATCTCATATACAGTTTAGAGTAATAATTTGAAAATCATTGAATTGAAAACAAGATGTAAAAAGTATTTGACATCACTTTCTACAACTAAAATATGAAATCAGTTCCACCAGAAGATGTTTCCATAACAATGCCTATGATCTCCCTCAGCAAGCATATTTCCTAAATACCATACATAGAAATAGAAATAAATACACATATATTTACATCATGTAGGACAGTGATATTTTATAGCACCATTGGCTAGATTCTAAAGGCCATGTTTCTACTAATGAAGAACAATGCCTATGAAAATATCAGACATATGATGCAGTTTAAAACTACTATTTCTATAGTGCTTTAAACAGTTTAAAACATTTTAAGCAAATATTATTGTAATTTTTAGTAACATAACATTCAAAAAATATCACTTGCCCTGGCTTAAGTTTTCTGTTTACATTACCTTACTTTACCTTCATAAGAACTTCCTAGTTCATTTAAAAACAAAAGTTCTGATTGACCTGAATTTGCTTTCACTTTGTTTATTGTAAAGCAGGGGTTGGCTATCTATAGCCTGCAGGCCAAATTCTACCTGCCACCTGTTTTTGTAAATAAAGTTTTATTGGTAAATAAAAAAAAAGAACCTGTGAAGTAGGAGCTAGATCATGTTCATTTAATGCATAGGAAAACTGAGGCCTTGAGGAAGAGAAGAACTTGCACAAGAGAGCCCACCAGTACTGGTATGCGGCAGAGGAAGCACTTGCATGGACATCTATTTGACCCTAAAACCTTTATTCTTACCCTTCAAGTTATTGTCTTTCTGAGCAGATGTACTTTTAATTTATTTTTCTCATGATGTCACTTGCACTCATTATATTAAAACCTTCTTCTCTCCATACAGAAAATATGAATAGGCCACTAATGTTGCTGAACAATGCAACATATTTTTGGAAAGGTATGGAATTATTATATTGGAACAGTTGAAGAAGCTAGTTCAACACTTTAGATGTTTTAAATAGTGGCCTAACAGTATTTGAATACAGTTGTTGAGAGATTATTTTGCTCAGCAATCCAAATTGGTGTCTTTTGTAATTTGATCTGGTTTCATCAGTTTTCTGATGTTAAATTCTTCACCTGAAATTGTTTATACCAATGACACGACTTATTGCATCTCATTCAATTCAGGACTTCTCTTTCCCTTTGGTTGGTTGGGAAGGGTAAGTTGGTAAGTTTTGCTTCTTCTTCTTCTTTCTTTTTTTTTTTCCAAATAGAAAGCTATTTATTGTTGGTAATTCAAGTAATAAAATAATAATTATCTAGGAAGAATTTAAAATAAGAACTCTGCTAGATCATTAATTCTTTTTGTATTTTTAAATTTTATTTTATATTACTTTTTTATTGTTTAAAGTATTACATATAGTATTACACATGTCTCCTTTTTTCCTCATTGACCTCCCCCCGGCCACCCCTATCCCCCAGCATATGCCTTCAACCCCCTAGTGTCTGTGTCCATTGGTTATCCTTATATGCATACATACAAGTCTTTTGGTTGATCTCTTACCCCGCCACACACACACACACACACACACACACACACACACACACACACATAACCCACCCCTGCCTTCCTCTCAGTATCTACTTTTGTTCATCAGTTTATGATGTTCATTATATTCCACAAATGAGTAGGATCATGTGATATTTATTTTTCTCTGACTGGCTTATTTCACTTAGCATAATGATCTCCAGCATATAGGAAATGTAATGATGTAAAAAATATCATTTGTTGAAGAAATATTGGTTTCTAGAGATTCTCAATACATGAGGCTGAAAATTTGTGACCTCTAAATCATTTTCTGGTTCATCTTTCTCTTTTTGTTCTCTAAAATGAGCATTGCTCCAGATTTTGCAGTATCACCAAAATGCTATATAATAAAAGGCTAATATGCAAATCGACCAAACAGCAAAATGACCGGTCACTATGATGCGCACTGACCACCAGGGGGCAGATGCTCAATGCAGGAGCTGCTCCCTGGTGGTCAGTGTGCTCCCACAGTGGGAGCGCTGCTCAGCCAGAAGCCCTGAGCCAGGCTCATGGCTTGCGAGCACAGCAGAGGTGGTGGGAGCCTATCCTGCCTCCACAGCAGTTGGACATCCCCAGAGAGCTCCCCGACTGCAAGAGGGTGCAGATTGGGCTGAGGGAACCCCCAAGTGCATGGATTTTGTGCACCAGGTCTCTAGTGTATAAATAAGAACTCAACTCAAAGCAAGATATTTTGATGTTAACATTTTAATTCTAATGAAATTTTGCTTTGGTGGTCCTTAATAAGTGAACATGTTGGACATAGCAGAAAATAAAATAGAGAAAGGATATAACTACACAATTGAATACTATGCCGCTATCAAAAAGAAGGAACTTTTAACATTTGCAACAACATAGATGGAACTGGAGAACATTATGCTAAGTGAAATAAGCCAGTTGGAGAAATATAAATATTACATGATCTCACTCATATGTGGGATATAATGATCAATATAATTTGATGAATAAGAATAGCTAGAAACATTTTATTTTATTTTATTGTTTAAAGTATTACAAATAGTGGTATATATGTCTCCTATTTGTAATACTTTAAACAATTGTGTAGATGTACCACAATTTTTAAATCCACTCATCTGCTGATGGGCACTTAGGCTGTTTCCAAATCTTAGGTATGGTAAATTGTGCTGCTATGAACATAGGGGTGCATATATCCTTTCTAATTGGTGTTTCTGGTTTCTTGGGATATAGTCCTTGGAGTGGGATTACTGGGTCAAATGGGAGTTCCATTGTTAACTTTTTGAGGAAACCCCATACTGTCTTCCACCGTGGCTGCACCAGTCTGCATTCCCACCAGCAGTGCATGAGGGTTCCTTTTTCTCCACATCCTTGCCAGCACTTGTTGTTTGTTGATTTGTTGATGATAGCCATTCTGACAGGTGTGAGATGATATCTTATTGTTGTTTTGATTTGCATCTCTCAGATGATTAGTGACTTTGAGCATTTTTTCATATGTCTCTTGGCTTTCTATATGTCCTCTTTCAAAAAGTGTCTATTTAGGTCCTTTGACCATTTTTTGATTGGATCGTTTATCTTCCTTTTGTTAAGTTGTATGAGTTCTCTATAGATTTTGGAGATTAAGCCTTTATCAGAAATATCATTGGCAAATATGTTCTCCCATGCAGTGGGCTTTCTTGTTGTTTTGTTGATGGTTTCTTTTGCTGTGAAGAAGTTTTTTATTTTGATTTGGTCCCATTTGTTTATTTTTTCCTTAGTCTCCATTGCCCTAGGAACTGTGTCTGTAAAGATACTGCTGTGGCATATGTCTGCTATTTTGCTGCCTATGGAGTCTTGTAGAATTTTTATGGTTTCCTGTCTTACATTCAAGTCCTTTAGCCATCTTGAGTTTGTTTTTGTGTGTGGTGTAAGTTGATGATCTAGTTTCATTTTTTTGCATGTATCTGTCCAAATTTCCCAGCACCATTTATTAAAGAGACTGTTTTGACTCCATTGTACACTCTTGCCTTCTTTGTCAAATAGTAATTGAGCATAATGGCTTGGGTTGATTTCTGGGTTCTCTGTTCTGTTCCATTGGTCTATATGTCTGTTCTTGTGCCAGTACCAGGCAGTTTTGAGAACCGTGGATTGGTAATATAGCTTGATACCTGGTATTGTGATCCCTCCAACTTTGTTCTTCTTTCTAAGCATTGCTGTGGCTATTTGGGGTATTTTTTTTTTTTTTATTCCAGATGAATTTTTGGAGTTTGTTCTAGATCTTTGAAATATGCCATTGGTCTTTTAATGGGGATTGCATTGAATCTGTAGATTGCTTTGGGCAGTATGTACATTTTAATGTTGATCCTACTAACCCATGAACATGGTATGTTCTTCCATTTGTTTATGTCTTCCTCTATCTCTTTTTTTAATGTCCTGGAGTTTTCCGAGTACAGGTCTTTTACGTCCTTAGTTAAGTTTATTCTTAGGTGGCGGGAGCCGGTCCATCCTTGCTGTTTCAAAGGACCTGGCATATATGGCATACTGTTCTTAAAATGTTTGCTCACCTTCTTGGCACTATGTGTTTTAACCAAGGTCTCCTCTCTGAGAAAAGTTGTTTCCCCAGGTAGGGATTTTCCCCTGAAGTTAGGGAGGGAATAAAACCCCTCAACTAAGTGCCAGGTGGGTAATTAATCACTTTAACTATGAACAATCATGCTTAAGCTACATAATCTTTACTCCCTGGAATGGAGATAAGAAACGCCCTAACCTTTGTAATAGAGATTGATAGGATTGAATCAACTGGTATAAATACAGATGTAACAAGACAGAAAGACACAGAACTTAGAAGACAGAACCAAGAGAGACAGAACCTAGGCACAGAACCTACACAGAACGTTCTCTAGAGACAGAAGAACTTCGCTGGAGAGAACATGGCAAAAGATCCTGGACAGAAACTGGCCTCAGAACCTAGAGACAGAACCTAGCGAGAGAACATGGCAAAAGATCCTGGACTGAACCTGACTACAGAAATTGACAAGAGAACCTGACTAGAACCTGGTGACTGAACCTGGCTGGAGAACCTGGACAGAACCTGGCTGGAGAACCTAGCAAGGGAACATGGCTACAGAACCTGGCTGGAGAACCTGGAGAACCTAGCAAGAGAACATGGACACAGAACCTGGCTGGAGATCCTAACCAGAACTTCGCTGGAGATCCAGACCAGAACTTCGCTGGAGATCCAGACCAGAACTTGGCTGGAGATCCTGGCTAGAGATCCTGGCTAGGCTGCTGATCAACTGAACGCTGTCTCCGTGTCATTCCTTCTTCGCCGAGTCCGTCCACACCTTTGGGGACCCCTGGACCTGCTGGGGTTGGACCCCAGCACTTAGGTATCTTAATTTTTTTCAAATAGTAGGGGGGGGGTGGTTAGAGAGCAACCAAAGGACTTGTATGCATGCATGTTAGCATAATCAATGGACACAGACACTGAGGCAGTAGGGGCTTGCCGGGGTCAAAATGGCTGGAGGAGGGGAGTGTCAATTGGGGAAAAAGGAGACATATGTAAAATTTAGACAATAAAAAAATGTTAACTAAAGTTAGATGAAGAATAACATCTTATTGAAATATTTACATATAATGAGATACAGGAACATTTATCTGGGTAAAATAATGACTAAAACAAACCATCAGAAAGTATAGCCATTAAAAAGTTTTGATTTGGACAAAAATTGATTTACTAATCAAATTTTCTCAAAAAATTTACACAGGAAATAACTTATTCCAATAAAAATTTTTGATAAAAGAAAAACAATGAACATAAGGAAATTACTCAACTATAATGTGTAACAAGTGACTCATGGAATTAATTTTGCTTAAATAACCTAAATATTTATTCTAAAAATAAAATGGTTTATAAATCTTTTTATAATGGTAAAATATGTTTATAAATAGAGAGTCAAAGTATCAAAATGTTAAAGTTAGAGCTCAAAATACTCACCCATCAAATGGTGGTGTAAAAACAGCAGGTTCACAATATTTTTTATTCTTCCAAAATTTATAGTAAGCTTGATAATGATACTATCTCTCCTGCTTACCAACTCACAGAATTTTTGTGGTGATAAAATGGGATAATAATTATAGAAGTGTTTTGTTAAATTTAAAACATTATTTAATAATGGTACTTAAATTTTTGGTTGTTAAACATTCATAGATGAATGCATAATTAGTAGAAACGAAAGTTATAGCATTTTTCTCAAAAAGCTAAGCACTCTCTGAGACCTCTTCACTCTGTCATTGACACCATGATTCTAACAGATCTTGAGTGTCTGAGGGGGGGAAAGCTCAGAATATCTTGGGACCCTTTCTCTCTCATAACCACAGAAATCCTATAGAATCAACAAGTCATCAGATTACAGATCTATAATCAGATTGGTGTCATACCTCAATTGTTACTCAGTTATAGCTTTATCCTATTTTTATATGATAGATACATTTCCGGGAATTTTCCAAAATTGATATTTTTATAAATAAAAATTTTATTCTACATGTAAAAAAAGTGATTTTAATGAGTCTATTTAGAAAATTTGGATCACATGAAAAATTCATTGTATATTTTTCTATATGTTCTGTCATTAAAACATGACACACACGTATTATTTTATTTTTTTCAGAGAATAAGTTCTAAAGGGCATGCCGAATGTGGTTAATTGAAGATTTGTTTCTCTGGCAAATCTAGAGGTTCAATGACCCGTTGAATTAGTGTCACTGTGGTTTTCTACTTTTAGAATAAACCTAAAAGCTTTAAATAAATTACTGTGATTAATTGAAAGTTTTAAGCAGGAGTAAGACAAAGGCAACGAAGAAGGAAGGAACAAAGAGTTATCCAGTACTTTATATTTGAGGCAGTGCAGATGACATAGAAGATATAACTGTAAGGAGCAACTAAATTATAATGACCGTAACTTGGCTGTGTGATCAATTTGATTTTCAGTGGGGCTTGGAATACAACAATAAGTAAGAGAACAAATGCAGTTACACAAGATATCTTTTGAAAATATTGAGTCAATTCATGGCATGGCAAAAAGACATGAATGTTTTTTAATGATTGTAATTATGAAAATGGTAATAATGTATGTTGTTAAAATTTATGTGATTATGATCAACTTAAATAACATGGTCATTGTTCAACCACAGGGTTAAGCACACATTAGTTTTCTGACATAACTGTTGAAATTAAAACTGAGAGACCCAAGTTTGGGGTCTTTCTGTCTGACTAGTATAATGGAAACAGAATCAACATTCAAAAATATATCATAGCAAAATTCTTTAAATATTTTAATAAAATCTCGAACTGGCAACAGGTAGAGTATACATCAAAAAATAAAAAGGTAAGTAGATTAGAAGGACAAGACACTTGCCATTAGATTATAAACGAAATTGTATGGATTCCTATGTTTCTCTAGGGGAAACAAAATAAAACAAAAACAGAAGAAGCAAACGAGAAAAGAATTAGAACAAAAGTTTTGTATGATTCATCCAAAGAGGCTGTGAACTAAGTGGTATGTGAGTGGTACAAGCAACATCTTGAGGCTTTAATGCCTAGATTAGGTATGGAAAGAAGTGAATTCATTATCAAATGACATTAGTATCTGAACTGAGAGATAACCTACATTATCATGTTGAGTCACAATGTTGTTCCCCAAGTATAACGTTCAAGTGAAGAGTGATAACCAGGTTTAACTCAGTCCCAGCAAAATACATACATTTTTCATAAAATGGTTGAAAGTTTTATAACCTAAGTATCTTTTAATGTACTTTATTGATTTGCAGTCAATTCTTCTGTATATAATGGAAGTGACAAAATAGTCGTATTTTTCAGATCAGTCCAGATTCCATAAAAAATGTTCCCTTTTAAATAAAACAAATCTCTAAATGTATAATTAAATGTAGTTTACAGTTTGAATTATTTTTGTGTAGTTAAGTTCACAAATGAGAAGGAAAATTATCAGATATGTCTGATTTTAGATGTGAATTATATGGACGTTTCATCTATGGCCTAATATCATGATATTTTAGCATTATGTTTTTGTTAATTACTGTCATATACTGTACCTCTTAAAGTATTAATTGGACATAATTTTCAGGGTCCCAAAAAACCATTTCCTGGTTTAAACAGGGATGTTTAAGGTCTAAGTCCACCTAAACTAGGTGGGTAAAATAAACAAACAAACAAACACATTTGTTTTCTTTCAGCCTTGAGTGATACTTTCTCCCGCAAGCCCCCTCTTTCTATATTGCCTATGCCATTCTGTGGCATCTCCATAGGACTAGCAAAACCAAGTCCTGATGTCACTGTCTGTCTGCCCCTTTGTCATTGTTCTCATTGAAGCCCTTGTTATTCCTCAAGTGAACTATTTATTAACTTCTGCTTTTCCCCTTACTCGTGCACCCATTCCCCAATCTATGTTCCATTCTGCTGCCAGAGGTATCAATCTGAAATTTAAATCTGACTAAATTACTCACTCTTCAGAGTTTAGTCTTCAATGTCAGTCTCAGATAAAGGAACACCTCTCCAGTCACACTGGGTGACAATGTCTCTCTCCAGGACTCCACATCATCTTTGGTGTGCGTACCCTTACTATATTAATACATTCTCTTTTCTTTTTTAAAAAATATATTTTGATTGATTTCAGAGATGAAGGGAGAGGGAGAGAGAGATTGAAACATCAATGATGAGAGAGAATCATTGATCATCTGCCTCCTGCACATCCCCCACTGAGGACTGAGCCCACAACCCGGGCATGTACCCCTGACCAGAATCGAACCTGGGACACTTCAGACCACAGGCCGCCGCTCTATCCATTGAGCCAAACCAGCTTGGGCAATATATTCTCTTTTCATATGATGCCATTGGTTAAGTAACAGTGAATGCAATATTTCAATAAGTCCCTTGCAAAATCTCTTGAAAATGGTCACTGGCCCTTTAGTTTTTCTTAATTTTTCCAGAAAAATTCTTTAAGAGGTAGAGGAGAGGAGAGGACAGGAAAGGGGAAGGGAGGGATAGAAAGGGGAGAGGGAGAGTGAGCACTATCTAAAAAGCTCCTATAAGTCAGCCACCTTCTATAGATGGTCTTGCTTAAGCCCTCACAGCAACTGTATGACATGGATATAATTTTTATTTTATAGATAAAAATAGTAGAGCTCAGAGAGCTTACATTGTCAAAAGCAATACCTGTTGCTAAAAAGTGAAGCCTGATGTATATGTATGTCAAATTACCATAATGAAAACTTGGAAATCTTATAATTTTATTTGTGAATTATACCTTAGTAAAGCCTCCCCTACATGTTTTTAAGTAGAGGTGGGAAAAACATTTGATTCCAAAAGACCAATAGCTTTGCTGTATTACATTCAACTTCTTTTACCAGGATCACAATATCTCACTGCCCGGGAGCAGGTCAGGCTGCTGTGGTTCTCAACCTTCCCAATGCCGCGACCCTTTAACACAGTTCCTCATGTTGTGGTGACCCTCAATTTCATTGTTACAAATTGAACATAATTAAAGCATAGTGATTAATCACAAAAACAATATGTAATTATATATGTGTTTTCCGACGGTCTTAGGCGACCCCTGTGAAAGGGTTGCTCGACCCCAAAGGGGTCGCGACCGACAGGTTGAGAACTGCTGGGCTAGAGGATCCTCCGGTGATTCTGTCACAACACTGAATAGATTTTGATCTTTGAGGCTTGCTCTCCCATCATCTTACTCCCACAGATCGCAATGGGTCAATACTCTCTCACCTTCATATTTGGGCATTTTTGTCCAAAGGGATGATCAGTTCCCAGTGGAATCCCCCTCAGTGGTCAGCAAACTGCGGCTTGCGAGCCACATGCGGTTCTTTGGCCCCTTGAGTGTGGCTCTTCCACAAAATACCACGTGCGGGCGGGCACGTACAGTGCGATTGAAACTTTGTGGCCCATGCGCAGAAGTCGGTATTTTGTGGGAGAGCCACACTCAAGGGGCCAAAGAGCCGCATGTGGCTCGCGAGCCGCAGTTAGCCGACCACTGAATCCTTCAGCCAGATTTTGCTTGGATCCATGTTCACTGTCCACCTCATCCTACCTAGATGGCTCCCAAATCATGAGTCAACTACATAGATGGGAAATGTCAGCCAACAGTATAAATTTCAGAGTCCAGGGGGGAAAAAAGGACAATGTCTTAGAAAACAATGTTTTAATAATATATATCTTTAAAACTTTATACAGAGCATCCGGCAAAAGAGTTTGGGGCCAGTAGTATCAACTTATAATGTTATAATATTAGGGAAACCTTTCGTTTTCTTTGAAAATAGACATTCATACTTTGGCATGAAGCTGGCCAGGTGGCAAAAATAAGGTTAGAAGGGCAGAGAAAAGGCGTTATGCCCCCTCCCTTGCAACATGTGCTTGAAAGAGAAGGAGAGTTCTCCAGAAGCAGGAGCTCTGTGATAGAAAACCACCAGCTTGGGAAAGAATAACGTGGGTGAGGATCATAGCTAGCAGGAAAACTGCTTGTCACCCAAAAAAATATGTCTATGCAAACAAAACCCCTGTGTTCTGGCCTATTGAGGAGAATTCCAAACAAAGGTCCATGATGAATTGGTTGTCACAATGGACAATGCTTTCCCTGATTTTGCCTTATTTTTCCCCTTCCCCCATTTCCTCCTTCTCTCTTGATTTTTAACACTCTCCTTCAGTCCCCAGTGCCTACAAAATACAAAGTGTGTAGGAAATATTTTCGTTCAAACACTGACATATAATTTGAACAATTTTAAATTCTATGGACATTAGTCCTACCTTAAATGTGTATTAGAAATGAAAGAGCATCGAGTCTTCCAGAAACTCCCCGTGTTGCACACTGAATAATGTATTCAGCAGAATAACCAGCAAGAAAGAGTTCATTCGGTTAGATTTTGTGTAAGTCTGGGGTACATTTTATATTTTGCTTGTCTCTGGGTTATTTACTTTTCTACTATTGGACCTCACTAAAAGCAGACAAATATTAATTTAAGGCTAATGGTAAAAGCAAAAGCAACATGGCAGATTCTACATTTTAGTCTACTTTACCACCAATTTTTGTGACTGGCAAGGACATAAGTTTTTGCTGTTCAAAAGAAAAATGTATTTATCACATCTGCCTACTTACACAGAGTGAGTAAGAATTTATAATGGGAGAGACAGGACAGTGGCTATTTCTTACATTTGTTGCCTCAGTACAAAGAAGTAGGCAAGCAACATCTTCTACCAGATACACTGACAAACTTACTGTCTGTATTCAATGCACATATACCTAATGTTACAAAATAATTACCAAGTTCAATATGGCTACAATTCCTGTTTTCACACAAATGACTTTCTAATATTTTTTTCTTCTTGCATAATGAGATTCTTTTTCTTTGATAGGAATTAATAATCACAAAATTTGCATATATTTTGAATTATTTTTGAAGATAAGTATATATAGAAGGAAGGAACCTTTGAAAGTATCTAATCTAATAATAGACAAACATGGTAATTGACCATACCTCTGCTATGCTTCCCATTGGCTAATCAGCAGGATATGCAAATTAACCCAACCAAGATGGCGGCCGGCAGCCACGTGGCTGAAGTGAGCAGGAGGCTTGCTTGCTCCAGTGATGGAGGAAGCCAAGGTTCCCCTCCTGCGGTGGCCCGGCTCTGAGCTCTGTAAGCAACAGCTCCGAAAGCAACAAAGTTTCAATTATAGAGGCTAAACAAGCCCCAGATACCTGCTTTCAGCAGGCCCTGGCCTTGGAGCTGGAGCAGCAACAAAGTTTCAATTATAGAAGATCAATAAATCCCAGAATAAAAAAAAAAGAAAAAAAGGAGAGGCTGGGAGCTTCTGTCACCAGCTTTGCCAGCCTGAAAACAGCCCTTAGCCCCTCATCCAGACTGGCCTGGCACCCCAGTGGGGACCCCCACCCTAAAGGGGGTGCAGGCAGCTTGAAAATACCCATCAGCCCCTCATCCAGGCTGGCCAGGCACCCCAGTGGGGACCCCCACCCTGAAGGGGGTGTGACCAGCTGCAAACAGCCATCAGCCCCTCACCCAGGTTGGCCAGGCACCCAAGCGGGACCCCCACCCTGATCCGGGACACCCTTCAGGGAAAACCAGCCGCCCCCCCCCCACCCTGTGCACCAGGCCTCTATCCTATATAGTAAAAGGGTAATATGCAAACTGACCCTAACAGCAGAAAGACTGGGAATGACTGGTCACTATGACACACACTGACCTCCAGGGGGCAGACGCTCAATGCAGGAGCTGCCCTCTGGTGGTCAGTGCGCTCCCACAGGGGGAGCTCTGCTCAGCCACAAGCCAGGCTGCCAGCTGCCAGTACAGCGGTGGTGGTGGGAGCCTCTCCTGCCTCCTCAGCAGCGCTAAGGATGTCTGACTGCAGTTTAGACCTGCTCCCTGCTGGCAAGTGGACATCCCCCGAGGGCAGCCAGGCTGCCAGAGGGATGCCTTATTGCCATCTTAGGCCCAATCCTCTGAGGAGCAAGCCTAAGCCAGCAGGTGGTCATTTCCTGAGGGGTCCCAGACTGTGAGAGGGCACAGGCTGGGCTGAGGGACTGCCCCCCCTGAAGTGCAAAAATTTTTGTGCACCGAGCCTCTAGTATATTATAATAGTAAATGAATGGTTCAATATATAACATGTACATCTATCTAATATATATAGTTTTCTATTATATAGATATTGCTTCTGGGGAATATATATATATACATAACATGTGTACATATACATTATATATATACATACATTAGTAAAATTTGTTTACATATCTTATATTGTTTCCTTTATTGACATTACATGGAGGTAAATAAGATGTTTCTTATAATGGTGAACTGTTGATGTTGGTATATTCGGCTTTTTCCTGTATTTAATTTTATTTCAGATGGAAGATGAGGGATGAAGGTAGAAGGTGGCTAATGATAAAATCAAATTTACACCATAAAGACAGGATTTGATAGTCCATGAATGTAGTATACATTCCTTTGTAGTGTGACTTGACATTAATGTTAAGATAAATACACACCAAATAAAAAATGGAATGATTTAAATATTTCAAGTCCAACTCAGCATTAAAATAATGGTTGCATTTAATAAGTAATTATTTTATGAACCACTCACATAGACTTTCTGTATCAGATTCTCTAGATAACTTTTCTTATTAAGCAAATTGGTTTTAAACTCTTTTTCATAAAATTTATAATATAATAAAGCCATCAGAACAATGGTATAAATTGTTAGATAACTATGGATATATATAGATATTTCATTACAGGTAGAGGCGGTTTGTGGGGATTTTAAACACAGAGATATTAGAAGTCCAGGGCAGGATTTTTGTATTTAGAGGAGTGTTTGTTTTATGTTTTTTTTTAAAGATGGGAATAAGAGGAAAGTACTCAATAGACTAGGACCTCTAATATGAAATTTACCAGCAGTGTAAATAGCTATTCCCAGAACAACTTTAGATCTAGAATTTAATGTCATATCATAAGAGCTTCTCCTTTACTTTTGTAAGCATGTTATTATTTCCCCATATGTTGAACTTTCATATAGTCAGTTTCTTTTAAGAAGAATAATGCTATATTGTGTTATTTATATGTCAGAGGAAGAGGGATGCATTTAAGTGATATTATGGAATAGACATACAATCACTACTGTCACATATTTTAGTGCTCTGTTAAAAGAATATCAGTTTTATTGTTTACAATATCGAATCTACAGGCTGTATTTCAAACTGAAATATTGTGTGGGACCAATTATTATTCTAGTTATCTAAATTAGTTTTAAAAATATGTCATTACACATACAGGCATTTAAATATTTGACTAAATTTCTTGCTGAGCATCTAATAATCATTTTGAAAAACGAAAATTGCATTAATCGATGATTCTTTGATGGGGAATCGAACCATGACCTCCTGGTTTATAGGTTGATGCTCAACAAATGAGCTACATCAGCCAGACTATACATTTTTTTGATGCATTGGTGCATTTAGTATAGGGTTGGGGTTACTGTATCAACTCAGCTAATAACAGTTGCTACACCTATCAGGTTGTAAAAGCTGAATTTAGAACTAGGGTACCTGTATAAGATAACATGCAAGGGGGACATTTATGAACATTGATTGGATATTTGATAATATTAAGATATTATTATGTTTTACATGTGATAATGATGCTATTATGGTTAGTTATTTTAAAAAAGTTTTTTTCTTTAGAATTATATATTAAAATACTTATGAATGATATTATATGATGTAAAGATTCGCTTCAAAATAATGTGAGAGGATAATAAATAGATGGGGACAATTGATGTTTATTGGGACTGGATGAAAGTACGTGGGGATTGGTGATACTCTTCCACCTGCTTTTGAGTATGTTTCAAATTATGGATGGTGAAAATAAAAAGACTTTGGCTTTCTGTTGTGCATGGTACCATTCGCTAAATGAAGTAAGTGAATAAACATAAATCATTAAAGTTTTTTCTTTTCTCTTTCTTCTCATCCTCTTCTTCTCCATCTTTTCTTTCTCTACTTTTTCTTTTTCTCTCTTCCATTTTTATGTTAGTACCAGGTGGGCAATATAATTCTATATTTGTGTATATTGTGAAATGATCATCACATTAAGTCTAGTTAACATCCATTGCCCCATAATTATAAACTGTTTTTTTTCCTTGTGGTGAGACATTTCAGGATTTACTCGCTTTAGCATCTTTCAAATATAAGATATAGTAATATTTGCTGTAATCACATGGACGACACTGCATCCCCAGGACTTGTTTAATTACAACTGGAAGTTAGTACACTTTGTCTATCTTCACCTATGTTGCTCACTCCCACTCCCTACTTCTGGCAAGCACCAATCTGTCCTCGATATCTATAAATGTGCTTGTTATTTAAATTTCACATATGAGATCATTCTGTATTTATTTTGCTCTATCTGATGTATTTCACTTAGCATAATGCCCTTAAGATTCATCCACATTGTTGCAAATAGCGTACTGGCTATTGTCAGTCATGCTTCAATGAACTCTCTCATTTTTGTTGTTGTTGACAGTTGATTTTATTATACATTTTATTGTATTAAAAGTAACTAATTCTATTTAACATTTATTTCATTTACATGTTTGTCATGATTGTTTTCTAAATAATCTCAGTGCTAATTATTAAATGATTCATTAACTTGTTGTACATATTATATTAAAGTACAATATAATCTGTGCTAGGAACTGTTCCTGTGCATGACATTCAATTTACCGGCTAAATTGTGCATCAATCTTGTTTATGTAATTTTATTACTAGCTAATTGCCATGTTTTAATTTGTTATGTATTAAAATATAACTTATACATATACATTATATATTTTAATATCATAATATCATTATCATTAATTTTTTTTTCCTAGCTACTTTTTACCCATTGTTTTTTGGATGGTTACTAGAATCAATCATTGACATTTTAAAGTTATTCTGTTAGGCCTGTAAATTTTCTTTGCTACATAAAAAAATAATTGGGGGATTTGACATCTTTGAACTACTTTATTTTCTCCATTAGGTAAATTGTTCATCTTTACATTCTTTCAATTTTTCTTAAGATTCCTCAGTACATTTTTTAGTATTATTATAGTATATACTGTTCATGTCATATTAAGTTCATTACTGAACATTTTTTGTATCTTTTCTATTGTGGATGAGATCCTTAAAATTTGCTAACTGGCTATAATATAACACAACTACTGAATTTTATATTACATTTTCTTTCTAGTTATTGACATTCACTATTTTTGTTTAATCTAAGATATTAATTTTATTTGATCAATAATTTGCATTTAATAATAATTTTATCCTTATTTATGGTAGTTTTTAAAAACGATTATTTTAGCTGAGTTATAACAAAATTTCCAAAATACATATGTAGGTTGTACTATTGCATCCTTTTAAAAGCATAGTTCTTTTAAATAGACATTTAAAGGAAGTTAAAATTAAACAAATTTAAGTAAAATTGTCAGTTAACTCTCCTTCCAAAAGCACAAAAGCAAACCAAACATTTGGAACGAGCAAGTTCATCATCATATAAAATCTCTCATTTTTTATACCTAATTCATTTCCATCAAAATGGAATGGTGTTTAATGTTTACCATGAGAAGAGTAGAAACTCAAGACTGGAAGTGAGAAATACTTCTGCAATAGTAACAACTTCTGGCTTGAATTGTAAGATACAAAAGTTTGCGAGAAGCAGAGATGCCTTTGGGGAAGTAAACTGTATCCTTCGGGTAGAGAAAGTCACTACCGATAAAGACAGCAAGAAGCCACCTGGAAACCAGGTATGCTCAGATAATCAGCACCAGGGTAACTGAAATCCACAGAAATTCCTAGATCTCACTTTGTTTTGCTCCAAGGAATATACAGCCTGTGTTGCCTACAGGATATTTATATAGATTAGTATTTTTCTCAGCTTGAATTTATAAATGTGTGTCTCACAAATGGCAAGGTTTTCTAAAAGTATGTATCTCTTAAAAACTTCAAACCCAGTAAAAAAAAAAAAGCCTTTTCAAAAAAATGCTTCTTGGGCAAATAAAGTAACTTTTCACTTTCAAACACAATAAGTATTGTATACTGATGTATACCAAGTAAATGCAAAATTAATGTTGCAGGAACTCCGAATACATGTCTTTACCTCTGTAAATAATTTTTTTATAAAATTTTGGGCATATACTTAAGTAATGATGACAATGGTAAAATACCTAGGAGAAGAAAATTTTATAATAAATTTCCATTGAATTATTGCAATGGACATGTTTGAAGAGAATCAAATCTTTACATTATCTTGTTCCATTACAGCCCTAATCAAGTCCTCAAATCATGCCTTCCTATAATGTAAGATGAATGATTAAGGGTCCATTTTGTTGCTAATTCTCATTAGCACTGATGAGCACCAAGCACGTGTATCAAAGACATAATAGACTCTTTAAGAACTAAGAAATATTAGACATATTAAAGAGGTAAGATATTTAAAATGTCTAGAGTATGATAGCCCTTTAAGATCACCATCATCTTAAGCAAAGTACTGAAAGGTGTTGGCAATTCACTCAATAAAAAGCATCCTGAACAATTATTCCTGAACAGAGGAAAGCTCTTCTGAAAAGACTGTCAATGACTTGTAGCCAATGAAGATTAGGTAGCACTAGGAAAATAAACGAGTACCAATGTGTGTATGGATCTGTCTCGGCTCTTCATGGGATCTTTATTGAGAAGTTGCCTCGTCCTGCCTCCAGTTTTCTGCATAGAAACCACTTACAGAGTCTCTTTATATTAGTGGGCTGAAAAAGTCTTCCTTGTCGGGGTTTCATATACCACAGATCCTTTGTTTCTATAGCAGGCAGCTAGCTAATAATTCTATTAGGTAAATGTTAAAAAACAAGTCAAAAGATGTCTGACTATTGACATCTCCCTAATTCTCCTTTCTTGAGAAACGTGAGTGCATATCTGTGGGACTGAGGGGCTGAAGTGGTCACAACAATTTCCCTTCACATTATTCATTTTACCAAAGACTTCTTTCAAAGTCTAATTATGTGCCATGGCTCATGCCACCTTTTGCTTTAAAGCTTCCCTTGCTCTAATGTACAGAAAGACATTAGTGCCAAGATGGCAATCGTAGCAAATAAAAACCTAAATTAAGGAAGAGAGAGTAAATAAACTTTTTAATCATATGAAATTTAATACTTATGTTAAGGAACAAAATATTAAAAAGTCATTTTCTACGGAGTGAATTTACATCAGCTGAGTTTAAAGTTGTGAAGCTTCATGTGATATGATAATCATGTTTCCCCCCTTCAGTTGTATTAGGGGATTGGAATTTATATTCTCAATAACTAGAAAAGTATCATAAAGGATCAGGCTGGAGGAATCTGTCTCTCTCCAGTTCTTGCTGTCACTCCTACAGTGATTTTAATATTTTTTCTATGTCTTTGCTGATTTATGGTGCCAAACATTGTTTTCGAACACAGACGGTTTTGAAATGAATGCCACACATTGTGTTTCTGCATGTTCCTGAGCACATACAAACATTTTACAAGTACTACAATGAAAGCTTTAACAAGAAATGAGAAAGACTGAAATGGCTGAGTCTCCTGCCAGTTCCAAACTTTACTAAATAGACTTATTGTGAATTTTAAATTTAACTTATTTTTATTACTTGACTCAAACCTTATTATCTTTCTGAAACATGAAGGAAAAGAGAATCTTACACAAACCAAACTAACATCGCATTTGCTTTATTCGTGGGTTTCAAATGTTTTGGGCAAAATTCCAGAGACACTGATGGATTTTATGCATTTAATTCATGTTAAACTGGACTTGTGATTTATACAGTTGCAGTGTGCTTGAGTTTTTTTTTTTTCCCTCTGCGTAGTGGCCAGAAATATTGTTAATTTATTGAATTCTTTGCAGAAAGTGATGTATGCCTTATGGGAAAACAGTAAAGTAGCTGCAATGAGTCATATAAATATATTTGATATAAAAGCATAAAACTTAAATAAAGATAACTTTTTTTCTTGGATTAGATCATAGATGTGATAAATGTTTCTTCTCATTAAACCATTTCAGTGTAATGGAAAGAGAAACGAGGGAACGAGTTGCTCTAGCCACGTAAGCCTTTTCTGCAGCTGTATATAAACTACTACAGGCATCTCTCTTACTTTTGTTTGTGTTAAAAAAAAATATAGTCATGCACAGTATAATGGAATTTATCTTCATATTGGAATTAGAAAAAAAGTTATATAAATATTGCAGTTCAAGAGATATCTATTTACAATAAGTTACTTGATCAGTATACTTCAGTTAGGGGTACTTGTATGAACCTAAATGTTCTGTTTTACTTACAATAAGTGCTACAAATGATTTAGCAAAAACACCCAATCCATCCTTTATTACATCTTACCTATAGTTATAAAACGACAAGGTGTAGATTGTGTTATAAACCACATATGTTTATTTTTGTGAAATGCAACTGTTTTCTCCTGATGAATGGAAAGCATATGTGAAAATTGTAACAGATTTAAAAAGTGAAAGTTGAGGTTGAAGTTCCTCCCTAGCCACCATGCTTCCTGGTGTCTGTCACAGAGTTAGATAATTTTTTTTTCAAGTTAAGTAAGCTCTGGGCAACTGCTTTATGGAAAGTCAATCGGATACTTTTTTTCTAGTCATTCTGTCTTCCCTCATACCGCTTCAAGGGAAACCTCACCCACACGTGATATTTTGTAAGTCACACACACTTCACAGGAGTGCTTGGGAGGAGTGCTGAATCCCAACCACCAGTTCCCTAGAAGTCATCGTAAAATTCTATTACTTTTGTTCGGAGTAACTCATGATATTACCACATTCTTTGTAATGACTGCTAGATAGTTGACTTAGGCTCTCTTGCAATCTCTGCTGAAAACCTACCCTAAGCAGTTACTGTTATCTCCTAAATAACTAATACATCATTGCAGACCTTGAAATGGCCCCATACTCATCAATATTTAGTGCAACAATTAATTCTGTAAGTCATTCTTACACATGCTCAAAGAGAGTGGGTTCTCCCCTGCCTTTAAAGCTAAGAAAACTATCAAAATATCACAATTTTTATGATATCAGCTATTTTAAGGCATTATTTGTGCCAAAAGTAATTTAGAATAGAACTTTCTATAAACGAATAACAAGGAAAATATCTATTTTTGATGTTTTAATTAAAAAAAAGATCTTTCAGAATTTTTAAAATATTTTGAGCTATTGATCAACTTCTCACATTAAATAACCAAGACTTAATAAAACCAGTGTCCTCTGATTCCGTATAATAAATCAACAGGAAAACAATTATGAAACTAGTGGGTCATGATCCAGCTGTCTTTCCAGGGCAGCCAAAATGTTTGTGCAAGTCTAGCCCTGCCTACTCTGGGGGCGCCATACCCTTGCTCCTAGCAATCCCGTCTCCACCTCACCTTAGGAGGTGCTGACCGGAGTGGCCTTATGTGGTCCCCTGAATTCATTATTACTTAAGAATACCTAAAACAATTTGTAGGCAATATATTTAACTTCATTTTAACATTAAGGATATACACTGAGTGGCCAGTTTATTATGACCACCTGACGTTTGCAGGCAAATTAGCTATAATTTCACGCTGAAGTTGCTAGAGGGCCAGACCATTATAAATAGGGAAGCAGGTTGTTTACCACGACAAGAGAAGTGATTTTTTTCCTGGAGATAGGGGTAAACAACGCGATTTGACAGCCTTTGAACGTGGGATATATATATCCCAGTTTGTTGGGAAAAGTGCTTTTTAGTTTAAATGGAGGAAATTTAAAAATTCTCTTTGAAATTCGAAATCATATTATTTGGCAATGAAACTGCAGTAATGAAGAACCAATGGGGTCTAAAAATTTAACTCAGCAAGCATGACTTTTAATAATGTTTACCTGGATTGACTATATTTAATTTTTTTTTTTTTTTTTTTTTAGTACAAAATCTAAACTTTGGTATTATTTCCCTTTGGCTACTTTTACATTGAAAATATAACTTAAAAGTTGGAGTGACAATGTGTTAATGTTAAGAAAAAAAGAATCTGTCATGCCCAGAATCTTCATCAGAACACTGAAAAGAATCCAATACAGTTAGAGGGCAACAGAATGAAATCTTAAATATATATATATATATATATATATATATATATATATATATATATATATATATATATATGGTTGAAGGAAACCTCTAAAGGTTATCTTTCTGCTTCATCCTGCTGGCTTCAGGCACACTTTACCTAAACTATTGTAGGCAGATAGGTATCTGGACTGTTTTTAAAGATCTTGGGGGAAGTAATTCCATAATCTCTTCATATCCTTTTTTATATCTAATCTATCTCTTCATTTAATTTACTTTATCTTCAGCATACATGGATAATGTTACCCTTTACGATACAATTCATCACAAGCTTGATAATTGAGGTAATGTTTATATATGAAAGAAAAGATGACAATCTCTCCAGCCAGAAAAAAAAATAGTGCTATTATAATTTTAGTAGGAACTTTAACATTAATTGTGGATGTAAGAGAAGAATAAACTTGTGAATTTTGAGACCAACGGGAGTCAAAGGCCAAACTCATTTTTTTAATATGAGAAGATAATGCCACCTTTAGCAGGGTGTTTAACCTTTTCTCATAATGGAAAAAAACTAGTCTACTTCCAAACATGAATACAATCTTAGCACAATAGTTGTTATAATTACAGTAGCTACTTCTGAGATTTTCATAGAATTCTGGTTTTCACTGACTTCGTATTTAGTGCCTAGTACTGTTTGTGCTGTGCTTATATCACATCTGTAATCTACTTACATATCATCACTTTTCTAATTATTATCATTAATAGATAAAGGTGAACTGAAGTTCGAAATCACAGAAGCTGATCTATCTGCCTTTCCCAAAATTTCTTATAATTTTAAGAAGGAGAAATTAATCTATAATTTCAGAAGTGTGATATGAAATAATGATATTAAAAAGTATAATAGATTTTGGCAGAATTTTGTGGTTCCGGTCTAAGCACTTACATTACAGTAGACTGTATTTTTTTTCCAGTTATTATAAAACCCCTCATTGGAAACTTCCCATTTTTTTAGAGTTGGGCCAGCCAGCCAATTTGAGTGAAATTAGATGCGGGGGAGGGGGGGGCGCAGAGGGGAGGGGGGGTGTAGGGGGACGAGGAAGAGGATTTAAGCACTAAAAATATAATCCAAATTTATTTTTGTTGTATAATATTGTGAAGGTATAACATCAGATATTTTAATTTTAGCTAAGTGGAAGCAAATATATTAACTATTAGATAAGTTAATTGATAAAAAATTTTCTTTTATAATTTACTAGAGGCCCGGTGCACAAAAATTTGTGCACTCGGGGGGGAGGGGGGTACCTCAGCCCAGCCTGTGCCCTCTCACAGTCTGGGACCCCTTGGGAGATAACAACCTGCTGGCTTAGGCCTGCTCCCCCGTGGCAGAGGGCAGGCCCAATCCCTAGGTGCAGGCCCTGGTCGGGCTCAGAACAGGGCCGATTGGGGAGTTGGGGCGCCTCCCCCTGTCATTCACAGAGCAGGGCAGATTGGGAGGTTGTGATGCCACCCTCAGTCATGCTCAGGGTAGGGCTGATTGGGGGGTTGGGGCACTGCCCCCTGTCACACTCAAGGCAGAGTCGATGGGGAGGTTGTGGCACCATCCCCTGTCACACACAGAGCAGGGCCCATCAGGGGGTTGGGGCGCTGCCCCCTGTCATGCACAGAGCAGGGCCGATCAGGGAGTTGGGGAGCTCCCCCCTGTCACTCACAGAGTAGGCCCGATAGGGGAGTTGGCACACCGCCCCCTGTCACACACAGAGCAGGGCAGATCAGGGGGTTGGGGCGCTGCCACTGTCACGCTCAGGGCAGGGCCGATGGGGAGGTTATGGCTCTACCCCATCACACACAGAGCAGGGCCCGTGGGGGTTGGGGGGTTGGGGCGCCGCCCTCTATCACCCACAGAGCAGGGCTGATCAGGGGGTTGGGGTGCCTTCCCCTGTCAGGAACAGAGCAGGGCTGATAGGGAGGTTGTGGCCCTGCCCCCTGTCACACACAGAGCCGCAGGGCAATCAGGGGGTTTGGGCGCTGACCCTGTCACACTGATCCCGGTGCCGGGAGGCCTCTCAGCTCCGCTGATCCCAGTGCTGGGAGGCATATTACCCTTTTACTATATAGAATAGAGGCCTGGTGCATGGGTGGGGCTGGCTGGTTTGCCCTGAAGGGTGTCCTGGATCAGGGTGGGGGTCCCCACTGGGGTGCCTGGCCAGCCTGGATGAGGGGATGATGGCTGTTTGCAGCTGGTCACACACCCTTCAGGGTGGGGGTCCCCACTGGGGTGCCTGGCCAGCCTGGGTGAGGGGATGATGGCTATTTGCAGCTGGTCACACACCCTTCAGGGTGGGGGTCCCCACTGGGGTGCCTGGCCAGTCTGGGTAAGGGGCTGAGGGCTGTTTTCAGGCTGGCAGGTGACTGAAGCTCCCAACTGCTCCTTTTTTTCTTTTTTTTAATTTTTATTCTGGGCCAGCTTTAGCTCTGAGGCTCCAGCTCTTAGGCCTCCGCTCCTGAAAGCAGGTATCTGGTTTGTTTCGGTTCTCAAAACTCTGTATCAACTCCAGCTCTGAGATCCCAGCTGGCTGAAAGCTGGTTTCTGGAGTTTTGTTTAGCCTATATTTGTTACAATGTTTGAAACTGCAGGCTCAGAGGCCCGCAGCGGCTGGCGGGGAATGTTGGAGTCCTCCGTCACTGAAGCAAGCAAGCCTCATGTTAGTTTCAAGCTGCCTGGCTGCCAGCCGCCATCTTGGCTGACAGTTAATTTGCATATTGCCCTGATTAGCCAATGGGAAGGGTAGCGGTCATACGCCAATTACCATGTTTCTCTTTTATTAGTGTAGATTACTCCTTTGGTTGGGATTAAAAAAAAAAAAAGAAGTTTCACTCTGTCTCTGTTCTAGTGTTAACCTTCAGTTTTGTGTTCTGTCGTAATGAATCTTTTAATTTTAAATGATGCCTAGTTTTCTGCCATTCACTATGGAAAACAGATGTTCTTAAATATAGCGACTTCCAGACATGTATACAATCGGTGCACAGGAGTTTCTATATTTTGTAGAACTCTGGTTTTCAGTGTCACTGTTTTTGGACTTTAAAAACTGTATTACATGGTAGTTCAGCAGCAAACCATTTGTATTTTGTTATTTATTCTCTCTCTCTCTCTCTCTCTCTCTCTCTCATCCTTCCTTAAATACAGGATTTGAGCAATGTATTTCAGGCGATCCCTTTTGTTTTGGTAGAATAGTCTTAGTACAGGAAAATGAGCCAAATGTTCAGTGCAATTTTCCTTTCCCAAAGATAAAATTTCTCTAAGAATGAGTTCCTCAAATCATAAATTTGTGTGACTAGTGCAAAAAATATTGCAAAGAAATTTAAACAATTTTGATGCTAAAGTATCAACCACAAAAAGCCTCTGTTAATTGGGTTTTAAGTGGTGACAGGTGGTAATTTACCTAAATGTTGAGAACAAGAATTTTTTTTCAATCCTGTGTGGGTATGTGTGTGTATGGGTTTCTATCTTCAGCACCATGCCCTATTAAGCTACTAACTTCGGTGCAGTGTAGCCAACTAAGAACTAGACCTCTACTGTATCAAGCAAACATCCAAACGTTAGTGGTTCAAGCAAATTCAGGGGGAAATTATTCATTACTATGTTCATGATGTGTTTCATTGTTAACATTTTTAGCTCAAAGAGATACCTCATAAATGATACAGTGAACACATGTAAATATTTTGTCCTAGTAAAACATGGCTGCTTTACACATAAGTTTCATACCACTGCAAAAGCCACTCCCTCATTCTTGCTCACAGATTAAATGGGTGCATTCATTCACCTCTTGAGGATTTTTCTCACAAAATAAATAATTTTCTAAATTTATGCTTGTCATTGCACCATGTACCAAAGTACTTTGGTCAGATCAAAATTCTCATCTGAAGAATAAATAATACAGCCAAATGGGTGTTATTATTCACTAGAGGCCGGTGCACAAAATTCATGCATAGGAGGGGGGCCCCCTCAGCCCAGCCTGCACCCTCTCCAACCCGGGACCCCTCCTTAGGATTGGGCCTAAACTGGCAGTCGGATATCCTTCTCACAATCCTGGACCACTCACCTGCCTGCCAGCCTGGTCGCCCCCAACTGCCCCCTCCCTGCCGGCCTGGTCGCTCCTAACTGCCCCCCCCCCACCAGCCTGGTCACCCCTTTCAGCCCTCCCCTGCTGACCTGGTTGCTCCTAACTGCGCCCTCTGCTGGCCTGGTACCCCACACAGCCTGCTTGTTCAGTCGTTTGGTCATCCCTCACTACCCCCCCTGCCGGCCTGGTCATAAGCAGCCATCTTGTGAGGGTGTGAGGGTTAATTTGCACATTACCTCTTTATTATATAGGATATTTAGGCTTTTATCAACTGCTATAGAAACTTGAAAATATTTTAACTTTTTCACATCCTTTGTCCTCTAAGGTCTCAAGTCTATCTTCTACCCCTACTCATCTGTCCTTCCTTGAAACCCTGGCAACCACTGAACTTTTTACTGTCTTCTTAACTTTGCCTTTTCCAGAATGTCATGTTGTCAACATTTTCAGGTTGTCTTTTTTAACTTAATAATATGCATTTAAAGTCCCTTCATGTCTTTTCATGGCTTGATAGTTTATATATTTTTAGCACAGAATAATATTCCATTTTCTGGATGTCCAGTTTATCTATTGACCTACTGAAAGATATTTTGGTTGCTTCCAAGTTTTGGCAATTATAAATAAAGCTGATATACATATGCATGTGCAGGTTTTTGGGTGGATGAAAGTTTTTAACTTCTGTATTAATACCCAGAAGTGTTATTGCTTGATCATGTGATAACCATATGTTTAATTTTGTACAAAACTATCTTTCAAAATGGGTGTATCATTTTGTATTCCAACCAGCAATGAATAAGAGTTCATGTTGCTCCAGATCCTCACCAGCATTTGCTGATGTCAGTATTTTGGATTTTTACTATTTTAAAGAGTATGTAGTGACATTGAATTGTTTTAATTTGCATTTTCTTAAGGACAAATTATATTGTGCATCTTTTTATCTGCCTAATTGCCATCTCTATATTTTCTTTGGCGAAGTGTCTATTCAGGTCTTTTGCCCATTTTTTTCATCAAGTTGTTTGTTTTCTTGTTGCGTTGTAAGAATTCTTATAAAATTTGGACAAGGTTTCTTGTTTTGTTTTCATCAATTATGTCTTATGCAAATATTTTCTTCCAGACTGTGGCTCGTATTCTCATTTTCCTGCCTGAAATGGTATTTTTGGGTTTTTGTTTGTTTTTAGCATATCAGAATATTTTTATTTTAATGAATTCCAGCTAATCAATTATTCCTTTCATAGGTTGTGCCTTGATGTTGTATCTGATGTATTATCAATTTCCTATGTAAGACTTTTGTCAATTCAAATATATTATAATTTAATTATTTAAAATAATTAACAAATCATAATGAATAAAATTATAATGAAAGGAAATGAATAACAAAGAAAAGAAGCTGGTTAAATTGTAGGTAATACCAATTTTATAAAGCTAACACACACCATTATTATAGATGTTAGTTTAATGCCATTCTACTAGTGTCAATACTAATTTTTTTTTTTTTGTATACTAGGGGCTCAGTGCACTAATTCATCCACCTTGAAAGGAACTGTGGGCCACGAGGCTGCAGTGGGCACAGGTGTGGGTTGGCCCATCCTCCACGCCCCCACCCATCCTCTCCCTCAATGGCCTGGGTCCCCTGTCTACTGGCAGCCCCGCTCCCACCATCACTGCTCCTATGCACTGACGGCGCCAACCCCGCTCGCACCCGTTGATGACATGGAAGGCCGGTGTCAGCAGTGGGTGTGAGCGGCAGCTGCTGCCCTGATTGCCCCTCAGGAGCAAATGGAGGTGGAGAAGCCCTCAGGGGTGATTGGGGCCAGCAGCTGCTGCTCAGACCAGCTGACAGCACTGAGCGATCAGGACCGGTGCCAGGTGCTGGCAGCGGGTGCAAGCAGTGGCTCTGGAACATGCTGCGGGTGCAAGTGGGACCATCACTGGCAGTGGGTGCAGGAGGTGAATGCTGACCCCGATTGCCTCTCAGGAGCAGGGGGAGGTGGAGAAGCCTGAAGGGGCGATTGGAGCTAGCAGCCACTGCTCACACCTGCTGAAGGTGCCAAACGGGCATCAGCAGGTGCGAGTGGCAGCTCCGGCGTTAGCAGTGGGTGCAAGTGGGGCTGGTGCCAGCAGCAGCTGGGAGTGCCTGGCAGGACTGTGGTGTGTGGGAGCAAAGAATTTTCAGTTACCACCAGAGGCTTGCCCCGATGACAGTGACTGGTGTCCCGCCTTGGTCTGGTGCCCCTGCTCACCTGCTCCACCATCCTGCCACAGCCGATGCCCACCATGTTCCATGCTCTGCCACCTGCTGCCGATGCCCACCATGTTCCACGTGTGCCCCCTGGTGGTCAACGCTCGTTATAGTGACCCACTGTTCGGTTGTTCAGTTATTCCGCTATTAGGTCTATTTGCATATTAGGGTATATAAATATATATATATATATGCATAGGAGTATGTTAAGGTTAATCTGTCTTTATATAAACAGAGTGGGATTTTCTATATTTTTTGAAGGGTTAGGTAAATGAGATAAATAGAAAGTTATAAAATTTAGGTTGATCCTCATGGTACACATCAGTACTAGAAAAGGCTAAAGCCATTATTGGCTCCCAATTATCACTCCCTCACAACATCAAAGCCCAATAGTATGGTGCCTTAGAATTATGCCGACCAAATCAGTGCAATCAAAGCAATGAATGAAGAGTAAGCTGTGAGCCTTTAAGTGCTCAGCATTTTGTGTTTGAACAGTAAAATTAAGGTGGGGTTCTTAATGTCAGCGATTTTATTGAAGACGGTAGGGACACATTGGCATTTCCAAAGCTTTAAAAATTAGGGGATTGCTTCATCTCTTTTGAAAGAGTAAGAAGGATAATATGATTCCTGCAAAGTAGGCTTTATACAAAGCACTAACATTTAACCTAAATACATTTATCTCTTAGTACATCAAGTTCTTAATTGCCAAGCATATATTACCAAACTGAAATTGAAGATAAATGAATATTTTATGTGTAGTCTCCAAAGGGATAAGAATTAAAAATTAAATTAAAAGGCACTTGCCAGTGTTTTAATTTGCCTGTTAAAAAAGCAAACACAAATATTTGATGCTGACTATATTTTAAATTCCACAAATCGAATTCAATCTCAGTAGCAGTAATTTGTAACTAAATAGAATTTTCTTGAATCTTACCAGGGCGTAATGCTGACAACAACAAAATGGTAACTTTTTTTTTACTTCTTAATTTACTTTTGCTCTTATATCATTTTAAATGCTGTTTGGTAGTAAAAATAACTAACACTTTTTGAATATTTGTTATATGCCAGGCATTCCTCTGAATATTTTACATGTAGTATGTCATTTACACCTCACAAGAACCCTATGAAGTAGGTTCTATAAACATTCCCATTTTATAGACCAGAAAACTGAGTCCCTGACAGATTAAGTGACTTGGTCAGGATCTTGCAGCTAAGTAGGAATCTGGAGTGGGAAGCTGTACCTTTAATATCTATACAAAACTATAATGTAGTGAAGTCTCAAAGTACATATTTGTTCATGTCAAGTCGATTGACAGTTTTTATCTCAGTCTTATTGACCTGGAATGTTTTAATGCATTCTAAATATTTTTATGTCCCCAAGATAAAATGAAAATTAGATTTAATTATACAGAGGACCTTTAAAAATCACTTTCATAGAAGGGAAAAATTGAATTTTCTTCTAAAACATCAACAAGAATTAAAGAAATATCACAAGTTATAGTATCTTGCTTATTTCCTCTGTATAAGAAATTAAATAATGATGTGTTAAATCCATGTTACATGAGGCTATTTGCCATGGGTTGTTTTGAATTTTCTTTAAATTCTCTCTACAGCACTATATTTATCCCAAGTTAATAAATCCCTTTAAACCCCTCTTTGTGGCTATCTGCCATGTGCTCTTTTTGCCTAGAAGATAATGTTTAACTGTGTTTTATTTGCCTTAAGAAAACCCTAACATGTCAATTACAGCCAGCTCTCAACTATCTGTTGTCACAGGACAGAGACCACATAGCAAGAATAATTTAAATCCAGGAATAATTAGAAATTCCTACTTTACCATTATTTTTATTCTTCCCCCAATATGTATTTCTTATTTGAATAGAAAATAAGTAGAAAAATAAACCTAAATATCTGTTTTTTTTTTGTTTGTTTTAATACCAATAGTAGACTGATGAAAATGGTGAAAAGGCTAATTTGTATATAAATATATCCAAGAAATTGCAAAAACTAAATGAGGGAGGCAATCTATATGGAAAGTTTCTATTATTTATTTGTTATTTAAGAGAGTCTCATGTGAATTGGGGAAGCATTATGAAGGTAGGTATCTGAATTTTCCCAAGAAAATGCTCTGCCCCATATTTGAAAAGTTTAGATCCCCCCCCCCCCACACACACCCCTCATATTTGACCAGCTCATTAGTCTTTGGGTTGGCACCATCCCATATCCAAGTGACATTAGCACCTCCATTGACATCTGGCAAGATGCCATCACTCTGGAACCTTACAGCCAATCAGAGTTGGTGATATTGTATTAATGGTTCCATAATAAAATGAAAAAAGATGGCCTTCATTTTGATGAAAGCTGTAAAGTAGCTATTGTGCTTGTTTGGTATTGCAAGACCCAAATGTATTATTTATGCAATTTGTCTTTTCAAAGAAAAACTGAAAGAGCAGATTTCATTTTAGAGCATTCATTCAAAGCTATTGTCTCATGAATGTGAACATTTCTGCATTTTATTTCCTCAGAGTGTAGACAGCATTTTTCAGAGATCATCTAAGTAGAGATTTAAAAGTTTAAACACTGCTTTTCAAATAGGTAGGCCTTAATGACTGGGTCTATTGTTCATGCTGGTAGATAAGCTAAATCAACACTTGTCACATGAGAGCTTGTACTAGTTGGAAGCATAATTCAAGGTGATAGCTAGTCATTAAGACTCTCTGTTTGCCGGCTGCTGTGGCTCAGTGGTTGGGCGTCAACCTATGAACCAGGAGGTCATAGTTTGATTCCCGGTCAGGGCATATGCCCAGGTTGTAGGTTCAATCCCCAATCATGCAGGAGGCAGCTGATCAATGATTCTCTCTCATCATTGATATCTCTATCTCTCCCCCTCTCCCTTCTTTTCTGAAATCAATAAAAATGTATATATATATAAAAGACCCTCTTTTGTTTGTTTTAGGAAATAAAAAAGTCAGTAATTTTATCATTAAGTAAGTTATCAGAAACAAATATACACAATAATTAAATATTTAAAAAGTATTGTTTATTTTGTTTAAGCATTTTATTCTGTAATGGTTACATAGTAGTTTTATTTTAAAAATATGTGACCATACATAAGAAAAAGTACAAAAAATAACCTATTTAAAAGAAAAAATGAGCCGTAACCGGTTTGGCTCAGTGGATAGAGCGTCGGCCTGTGGACTCAAGGGTCCCAGGTTCGATTCCGGTCGAGGGCATGTGCCTTGGTTGCGGGCACATCCCCAGTGGGGAGTGTGCAGGAGGCAGCTGATGGATGTTTCTCTCTCACCGATGTTTCTAACTCTCTATCCCTCTCCCTTCCTCTCTGTAAAAAATCAATAAAATATATTTTAAAAAAAAGAAAAAAGAAAAAATGAAAGCAAAACCACATTTTAATGTAAAAACCAGCTTTAAAATAATAAAATTATATAATAATATTTTGCCGATTTTGTATACAGCATACTATATTTAACTGGAAAGATATTTCAGGTAAGGTAATGGCAAACTTAATAACTTTGAAATAACCTTGGAAAAGATCGGTGCCACCAGTGTAGCTGGGAGCTGTGTGTGCACCATTTTGAAAATGAAGAAATGAAGTGACTTGGAACAGAACTTTCAAGGTCCCGGTGGCTTTTGTAATGGAATTAACTTCTCCAGCATCCAATTGGCTTATCCACCCCAAATCCTGGGACACATAAATCTCTTTGGTTCTGATGGAACCTGGTTGATGACCTTCTGATGTAGGTGGAAAGACTACAGCATTGCTACTTTTGGTGGTTTTTATTCCAATCTTTGATTCTGCAACAGATGAAAATTACTTTAGGGTAGCTCCCTTGCTTTCTTCCTTTTCCATTTTTGCCATTTCTAGCATCTGAACAAAAGCCAAAGGGAAAGCCTATTTTCTTTCGTATTGTGACTTTCCTGCACGTAAGACCATTTGCCTTAGCTCACTCTTTTCTTCTTCTTTTCGTTAATGTGCTCATTCTACAAACACTCCACTCCCCCGCCCCCCGTAGAGGTTACACTCTAAAAAACACAAGCAGTCATGAAAACAAATATTTAAAGAAATCTTCTTAGGGTTTGAAAAACGTGCAAATTTGAATGGGGTACAATGAGCAAGTCCGCTCAGGGCAGACTTCAAAACTGGGATCATTCTTAGAACTTATAAACAGATTTCATGATACATTTCCATTATTAAACAGATTTTTTTTAAAAAAAAAATTTACTGTGAACATCAGAATCTGATGAGTTTACACGGACACACTCGTTTCCATAAGTTAATTTAACCTGATGTAACTCTCTTAAGAGTTACAGTAAGAGTCGTGATCCTACACTTATATTCATGGTAAGGGCCTACGTGACACAAGCAGCCAAGGGTCTTTAGTCTCAAGCTGAATTCCTCAGTTAAAACTAGGAATGAGTACACTGACATCTCCACCAGGCTGACTACCAATGCAAATCACATCTAGCTCTTTCAGATAAGTGTTCCAAAAAGAAACATTTATAATGTCTCTTGATCCAGTTAGATTATTGGAAAGGAGAAGCCCAGTCTTGTCTAGAACTTGGTTTGGTAAGCTTATAGGCATTCAGAAATACCTATTGGCCTTTAAGTAACAATGTCTGATTTATGCAAAGTTCTAGAGATAAAGCAGGTACAATTCCTTTGGTGAACTTATCACAAGCTGTGTTCAGGCTCTCCTACGTTGTGAATACACCATGGCCATTTTTTCCAGTTAAAGAAAACATATATATTACCATCAGGTTGAATGACAAATATTTATTCACCTCCAACTGAATGGTACAGGAGGAATAACGACAGAGAGTAGTATCCGAAGGCACGCTGGAATCCCCACTCCTCAGTGCATGCTGTTCAGCATTTACGGTTGACACAGAGCAGCAATGTGCTGCAGCAGTCACATTCAAAAGTGATTTTCCTGCAATCAGAGTTTCATTCATTACCCAATTTTCATGCAACTCCCCTGGCATTTGAAATATGTTTCAAGGTAGACTCCCCAAGGGCTTTTCCCCTCCCATAATAACTGATCTGCAGTGTCCAAAGATAGATCTAAATATCTGTGGTGCAAATTACTTGAGGCCTGCAGAGCATGATTCTCTGTCATCTTCATCACATTTCACACCTACAGAACTGATAACAGATTAATATCTAGGCTGAAAATATTTCATCAGCGTCTCTGGCTAAGGCACCTTGCATTATTTTATCTGGGGGCACCAATGAGAGGAGGAGGGGGCCCAGAAAGAAAAAAAAAAATTATTTGTACTCAGAGAGGAAAAAAAAAGAAAAGAACTTCCTTTAGTATTGTGAGAAAGGCGACGAAGCTGGTCCTGGCAAAGTTCTCTGCTCCGATTATGTATACACTTTTATTCAATCATTGTATCGCTCCGTGTCTGACATTTGGTCAATAGTGCAATCTACCACCGATCAGAATAAAACAGCCACCCCAGAGCACCTTGGAATTTCATTAGTTTCCTTTCAATGTAGTCCTTATAACTAGATGTTTATTTGGAAACACAAATTTAAAGTTCAATTTTGTGCCTTGTCAATATTAGTAAAAAGTCAAGGCCCAGACATTACTGTAAACCTAATTTTTCCCTTTATTTGTTTGTCTATTTATTTATTTATTCAGTGGGAGCAAAGGAGTTGAGAGCATGACAGTAGCGCATAATAATGAAATATTAAAAAATTAACATTGAAATAAAAAAGGATTGGAAACAAATTTTACTGGTACGGAAGACTTATTTCTTTAATATTCTGGATTGCAAGTACAAAAATGGAAAAATACATGGAAAATATAGTTTTACACATGTATTTAGTCTCTTCTACATTGCAATAAATGTTGAAAGTAAAGAGTGGTGGTAAAATAGTGATATTAACACATAATGTCATTAGTTGCAAGGAAAGAGCACAGTGTGGTATTACAGAAATGGGTGTGGATTTGTACAGAACCAGGTATAAATAGTGGCTCAACCATATGAGCTGTTGGCTTTGGCATAAGTTTTGTTTAAGCCTCAGTTTTTCTCATCTAAGAACAGGGGTAATGACATCGACTTGATGAGCGGGACAGGAGATAAAATCTCCTGGTATATATCAAAAGCAGGTGATATAGTAATCCCTTAATATTTATTTTCTCTCCACTCTTCTCTCCTTTTTTACAGCAATAAGAATTAGCCAGTGATTTTACTACTTTAAAACTATTTTTATTCTCTTCCTTTATTCATTCAAGATCTATTTCATACCAAATGATCTCATATTTTTTAACGCTGTGTAGAGACAAATGAGTGAATCAACTAAAGAATCAATAAGAAATGATGTTCCCATAAGCATAGGTTGAATGCTGTGTTTATGTGAGATCTTTCTAAAGAAAGAAATTTTTTAAAAAATCCTCACCTGAGGATATTTTGTTCCAATGACTTTTAGAGAGAGTGAATAGGAGGGAGGATGGAAAGAGAGAGAGAGAGAGAGAGAGAGAGAGAGAGAGAGAGAGAGAGAGAGAAAAGGAGAGAAACATCGATCGATGTGAGAGAGACACACATGGATTGGTTGCCTCCCACATGCTCCAACCACTGTGCCAAATGGCCCATGGCTAAAGAAAGAAATTTGATAAATAAATTAGAAGATTATCTCTTTTATTGGCCTATATTGGTTAAATATTTTAACATATTGTGCTGAAAGAATATAGCCATGGCATTATTGGCATGTCACATATATTCTTAAAATGTTATCTGTTTTTAGATAAAAAGAAATACCAATAAACTCATAAAAGACCAAAATATCTGGTGTAATGGTAGAATTGACAACTTACAGTTCAATAAAATACATTTCATTACCTCATAACACACTTTTAACTTCTCTCCTTTTATACCATCAACAGACAGTTGACATTCACATTCTGTGTGTGCGTGCACATTTCTTTTTGGGTTTAGAGAATTG
>NC_081841.1:29035357-29050357 GCF_963259705.1 Myotis daubentonii
GGTATTGTAGGTGAAGTTAAATCTGCTTTAATTGTTTTATAAAAAGTGAAAATACATTTGAAGACCATAATGTTAATCACTTCAGGAGGATACCATATTTTACAATATTTCTTTGGGGATTCACATTTTATATGAAGCTTTACATTTTGTAGTGTTTTTCTCAAATCAGTAATAATGACAATAGTAATTTATATTTATTGGTTCCTTACCATGTGCCAGGTATTATCCTAAGTTCTTTGCATCTATTAGTCCATTTAAAAATGTGTTAGGAGTTAAAGAAGGATGGGATCAGATAAAATGAAGTAGTTAGAGATGACCTTCTGGAGGGCACAGGAATAAATCTGGATCTGGGACTACATAAAAAATTTTGGTGATAAATGAAGGGATAGACCAGCCTAATATAAGGAAATAAGGTGGGGATGAGTGTGATTAAGGTGGGAGATGGCCAGGAGAATACCACAGTCCAGTGAAGAATTCATTTGGGGGGTTGAGAGAAATAAGTTAATGAGGTCAGATCATAAATTAGAAATTAGGGTTGTAAATTAGAAATTATTAAATTATTTACATTAGAGAGTTTTGCAAAGACAATGATCCCATGATAGGAATTTTAGGGAAATTAATCTAGCATCAATATGCAGAATAACTATAATAGAAAACACACTGGAAAACCCTTTAGAAACCCTGTGCTGCAGGGATTTAATACTTTATGTGGGAATTATTGAATCTGGGAAGGGTGGTGGTGGGGAATTGTATGCATAGGAAAGAAAGATAGCTCATTCATATTGAAGGCTCAGTATAAAATATGTGGAAAAGTGAAGATTACTCCTGAGTTCCTACTTTTGGAAGAATAGGGAAGAGATGAGACCAATGATGAAAACATAAAAATTAGAGGTGGGTCTAATTTGGGAGTAAGTGTGAATTTGGCTTGAGAATCTAAGGTAATGATAACATAAATAAGTAGAAACTTTCTATTGGCAGTTCTCAATCGAGGGGGTTAAATAAAAGGGAAAGATAAGAGCAATAGATTTGGCAGTCAAGAAGCATTGAATTTGTAGGTATCAAGGGCCATCTTATCCATTAGACATTGTAGGCACAGTGCCTGGGACTTGGAATACTTTTAGGGACCCACATACATATGTTATCTTTTAATCAGAAAAAATGAAATTTAAGCTAAAAAAATACCTTACTATATAATGTTAATATTTGTCTTTATACCAATGCAGTTGTAAAAAAAAAAAAAAACCCTGAATATTTTGTTTTGTGAAGGAAGGGGCCCATGAAGACAGAAGTGCCAGGGTCCACTAACTGATTGATGATGTCCTCTAGATTTAGTCGTAATAGTGAAATCAATTATTAGGAAGTGAGCAGAAGGCACATACTGAGTGTTAGAGAAGTGATTCCTAATATTTGTTCTTTGACATACATATTCACATGTTGACACACCCATGAGCATGCATGTTGGTGGGGCACATAGAATAAGCTCTCACTAAATAGGCGCTGAGTAAGTGGGAGGTATTCTTGCCATCAGAACCACGGGAACTATGTTTTATCCAGATCATGGTGACATGGCATGGACCCTCTACCCAACTTTCAGTACATGGGTTCTGACAATCCCCTCTCTCCTTTCTTACAGGATCAATTAAAAGGCAATAAAGAGATGTGAATTTAGTTTCAACAATCCATTTTTTTCTTTATTAAGAATGAACATTGTAATTTTCTGAAGCAGAAAAATAAAATAAATTAATTTAAAATAATTACTATAATGGCTTTGAATATTAACACAAAGAACAAAAGAATGCAGAATTCACTTGAAAATAATAATGCAAAAGTCAATGGCATTTTATCATTTATGTACCCTTTCTTCAAATACTGATTAACCAGACAATTCTTAGGGTCTCCAAACTGAGCACCTAAGGTAACATAAACATATAAATTATACTCACAAGGCTTTGAGATTCCAAGTCTATTGATAATTTAATAATGCAAAAAAGGAACTAATGCTATGTGTTATTCATATTTATAAGCATTTTTCCTATTTTTTTTTAAATCTTGGAATCCTCCTATGTCAAACATCAAAGAATTGCTCTCAATTTATTCCTGAGATGTTGTGTTTAAAACTTATCTAAAATTAGGTTGATCACAAATTATTCTGGTTTTTTATTCATTTCTGAAACTGGGCTCCTTTTATTCCTAGACAAATTTTGCTGAAGGAATGACTACATTTCTTTAACACTGCAAATAATAAAGTTGACTGTGTGTTTGAGCAGGTTGACAGCTTCACTTAGCAAACTTCCCCTAAATTCTGAAAACAAACCTTCCCGACAGTTGGCTGACAATGGTTGAGATGACAACAGAAATAATTTCAAGCAGTAGCAAAAATAGGTTTAAGCTAGTACACACAACGGTACAAGCCTTTTCTTTTTAAATGATGTAAAAAAGAAAGCAATCAAAGGAGAAGGAGGCAACATGCCCATTAGATATGGCACAAAGTCTCGGCCTGTTGCAGTAAGTTATTTACAAAATCAAGTTATAGTGCATCCTTTGTCCTTACCAGCAGGTGCAGCTATTAAGCAGGAAACATTCAAATATAATATGGCCTTGAGGGAAAAAATAAATAAACGGTTTCCTTTATCTTCCATTACAAATACCCAACACAAGTATGATAATTTAATAATTCAATTCCATTTGCCAGCAAAAATTAGTCCTTTATTTGGAGCCTGAAATCACTAAACTCTGAATGCTTATGTGTGATCAAATCTTACCTTGCACATTTACTTAAAGAAAATGCCTTTTTTTTTGGCCTCTACTCTTTTTGTGTTATTAGTTTACCTTACATAGTTAGCAGGAGCATACGAGTAGAGTGTATGTTTAAGGGAAGTGGAATCAGTCATACATTTCTTTTCTAATAAGGTGAGCTATCAAGGCCTTTGCTTAAAGCAGCCTTGTTTTACTGATGACTGATGAGAGTTCACCTCTGGACGTGGCATCACAATGTGAGTGAGTGCGGGCTGGTGGTCTTGATGTGTTCAACCGCAAGCAAACGGATAATAAAGTTGCACAGTGTGTAAACAGTGTGTTGGGAGGGTTTGCAAAGAGCAAAAAGAAGACTGAGGAACCTAGAAAGCACAGGTTTAAGGTGAAGGGAAGCAGGTGAGATGTTGTAAAAGAGGCAGGATGAAAATCAGCAGTGAACCATGTTTTACAAGCAGAAGGCTATGAGGATGAGTCAAAGGCAGCATTGAATGCTAAGAATTGAACTTCCCTCCCCCTCCTACCCTCTGCATTGAGTCTGGCATTTAGAATATTTTCATGGAACTTTATATGATGTGAAGCTAGACCCACAATGGGTTGAATGAATATGAAAGCTAGGCACATTTTAAACATCCTTCAAGTATCCTGCTTATAATAGAAGACACAAGTTAGAGCAGTATATGGAAGAATGAATTTTAGAGGGAGATATATGGAATGGAGTTTAAAGGTATCAGACAGTTTAAAAATATGAGAACAGGAAAAAAAGATCATAATTTTCTACGAAGTTTAGGAAGACATGTGCAAGATTGATCTCCAAAGCTCAGATAGCAGTATTGGTTTTAATGGGGAGGCACTCTCAGAGATAGCAAGAAAGTGGTAAAGATATGTGTAGGCACAAATAAGTCCTTTGCTTGTATTTATTTATTTATTTATTTATTTATTTATTTATTTATTTATTATTTGTTTTTTGAATTCTAACCAGAGGATATTTTCCCACTGATTTTTATAAAGAGTGGAAGAGAGAGGGAAAGACGGAGAGAAATATCAATATGAGAGAGACACATTGATTGATTGCCTCCTGCATGGGCCCGACCAGGGCCTGGACTGGGGAGGAGCCTGTAACCAAGATACATGCCCTTGACCAGAATGGAACCCGGGACCCTTCAGTCACAGGCCAACACTCTAGCCACTGAGCCGAACTGGCTAGTGTGGTCCTTTGCTTTCAGAGGATGGGCAGAGTTTTATCTCATATTCTACATTATTTTTTCCATGAAATAGGCAAAACCATTTGCTGAGAGTGAGAGGAACAGGAGTACGGTAGGTACCTTGAATGAAGTGGTGTATCTTTGAAATAGATGATGATAACAAAGGCAGCTAGAAACTGTAACCCACAGTGCTTGTCTGCTCAAGGGATAAAAGTAGATAGTAAAGCTAACCCATAACTGATATTGAATGATAGAAGAACAAATAACTGATGATGATGAGGACTCCTCATGGGTAAAATGGATGAAGTGGTAAAAGGTACAGGCCATGTACCCAGTATGTATCAGTGTGTTACTCATCCTTATGCCTCTAAAGTTTATACAGAAGTTGACACAGCCCATGGTAAGCACAAAATAAAGGACAGAATCAAGAATGTCATGAAATGGCTAATGGAAACAAAGAGATGTCTGTCTTGATGACATTAAAATTAGTAATAACATAATGATAATAGCAAATCTTTATTGAGTGCTTGTATGTTAAGCCCTGTTCTAAGCAACTTACTTGCATTATCTCATTTAATTTTCACACAGAGACTAGAGGCCTGATGTACGAAATTCGTGCAAGAGTAGGCCTTCCTTCCTTACGGTCACCAGCAGGCACCCAGGACCTGGGCTTCCCTCATAGCACGGGCTTTGTCTGGAAGGTCGTCTGAAAGAACGTCCAGTCTAATTAGCATATTACGCTTTTATTGTTATAGATATGATGTTGATATTATTGGTACTGCAATTTTACAGGTGAGGTTCAGAGAGGTCAAATAATTTGTTAAAGCCACATCTATGTATATAAAAGCCTAAGCGACTAAACAACTGGTCAAACAGTCGCTATGCCGTGCACTGACCACCAGGGGGCAGACACTCAATGCCGGAGCTGCCCCCTGGTGGTCAGTGCACTCACACAGCTAACCTCCTGCGGCTGGCCAACCTCCCGCCATCTCTCTGGTGAGACAGCCCCAATTGGCCCCAGTTGCCAGCTAGGCCGAGGGACCCCATCCATGCACGAATCTGTGCACCAGGCCTCTAGTAGATAATAAGTAGAGAAAGGAGGATTTAAAGCAGGCAGTCTGATTCCTCAGCTCATGGTCTGTAGAGGAGTGAAAAAATCTAGAAAGATAAGAATATACTGTTGGAGAAGATGAGGTAGGGGTTTAAAATTGATTTTGTAGCCACATTCTCCCTCATTTGCACCTCTCTTACTTAGTCTTTTCATCACAATGCCTAGTCCACAACAAAGATGTGATCAAATCTTGAGTAATAATACAATAGAGGGCTTTCACTAGAAATGTGGTGGGCTATGCATGTCCCTGTATTAAGCCATTTAAAATAGAGAAATAGGCTTTGAAATCTTTTTAACACATATTTTTTTTGGGTAACAATGATAAAACATAAATGAGATAATCAACAATAACCAGGCAATGATAGAATCTCTGGTATATGGTCTTTGATTTTTAAACATAAAGATATTTTTATTCTGGGTGGGTCTGGCCTAGATTTTTCATGACCTTACAAGATTTACTTGTACATCTCAGACTCTCTGATTTCTTAAAGAGATACAATGGACTAGACTGCTACTCAATCTCACTGACTTATTATTTATAGGGTAGAATTTTATTTTAGAATATAAAGCAAGGATTCACAATTTCTTTTGAAACACAAGCTCTATTTTAGTAAACATAGACATCACATGTACTTTCATGTTACTGGAGAAAAATAAACCAAATACTGTGAATTAAAACAAATCGATCCATGAGAAAAGTGTTATTTTATTTGTAAATTACAGCCTGGTTCCCACCCTCACCAGCTTTAAGAATCAAAGTCTTAAATATTTGAAATTTTAGGTAATTTTAACATCGAAGAATAAAGAGAATCTATGTCAAAGTTATACTTAAAATGTTATGTTCAACATGTTGCCTAAAAATATCTTTGGTGTTTTCAGCAAAGATACTGTTACTTTTATCAACTCCAGGTCCTTCCTATCTTATACATGTTAAATTTTTTCTTCTACACAGATTGTCTTCAGTTTTAGTAACCCATTAATTCAAACTGAAATCTGAAAATTTAAGTTTTTGAGGATTAAATTGCAAAAGATTTAATTAGAATATCTCAATAAGTAAGCAATCAACTTTGCATTATAACCTTGTATACTAATTTAGTTTTTTCACAATATTTTCATCATATCTACAAAACTTAGAAAAACAAAACCACTTAAAAGTTCAACAAATTTGTTCAAATGATAAATTTATAAGTGAAATAAATTACGGTAAAATATACTTTTCTTTGAACATTAGCTTTCAGAGAGCAGCAAATAATTTAAAAATCAAAGATTTCTAACCAAATATAAGGTTCTATTGGAATGTTTTTTAGTTCAATATAGGAAATTAAATTATTGGAGGAAACCAAAATGAAGCTAATAAATGAACAAGACTAAAGTTTCACTTTTCCGTACATTTAAACATGCTTTAGGCAGCATAGTAGCTAAGTAATCCTTAGTACTAAGAAATCGCCTAAATATTTTATTTCAAAGTGTAAAATTAGTATAACTTGATATTACAGCAGTGTATCTGATCATGTTCTCTAAAGAATAGAGGGACAAAGAATAGCAGATGTTGGGATAGCCTTGAAAATAAAAATCCACACATGTCTTTAGAGTCAAAACAATCAGTCGACTCTCACTTGTTTCTTTACTATTCCATTTCTGTTTGGTGTTCATGGGAATTGATTTCTGAAAAGGTTCAAAATTACTTAGATTTAATTTTAAAAGGGTTTTATATATATATATTTTCTTATAAAAATAATTCAGGCTTACTTTAGAAGAGTAGGAAGACATATTAAATTAAAGTGAGATAAAACAATCGCTCATGCCATTCCCAGATAGAACTACCGCTATCATTTTGACATTTTTTTTCCAATATTTTTCCAAGGTTTTGTTTGGCTATGGCATTTTTGTCTTTGCCCTTTTGTTATTGTTTTTATTTTAGCAATCATGCTTTTCTTTTCTGAAATTAGTGTTACATAGACAAAGATTGAAACCCAGAAGAGAACACAGTAAGTAGCCTCTCACCCCTCCAAAACTAGGCAAGGCATTCAACAGGAAAGGAAAGAATAAGAAGGAATGGGGGGATAAGGACACATATGTAATACCTTAATCAATCTATAATAATAAAGGCATAATATGCAAAGTGACCTAACGGCTGGACAGCAGAATGACCATCTGGACGACCACGCTATGACACCCATTGGCGCCAGGCCAGCCAAGATGGGTGCGATGCTATTGGTTGGGGGTCCCACCATCGCTCCATGATTGCCCTGCAGAGGAAACTCCAGGCCGCCAGCTGGCAGGCTGCAGTGGGTGGGCGGTACCTCCCTCTTTGGGGAGATTGATTGCAGAGCTTTGTGATCGATCACCCCAAAGAGGGAGGCCCAGGCTACCTGGCAGTAGCACTGTGGCAGGTGGGCGGGGACTCCCTCTGTGGGGCAATCGATTGCGGGCCTCCCAGACTGTGAGAGGGCGCAGGCCGGGCTGAGGGACCCCTGACCCCAGAATGCACAAATTTCGTGCACCAGGCCTCTGGTAAAGAATTTAAAAACAAAGGAATGGGGCATTCATTTTGACGTTTGACGAACTTGGTTAACTTTGACTTATGCAATAGATAAGTTTGCTTGTGATTTCAGGGTAAGGAGCTTTGCTCCATAGAGTCACTCAGAGATCCATGACTCAACCTCCTGAAACACTGCGAGTCCATGGCAGGGCAAGAAGGAATTGAAGAATTAGACATAAGGTTTTTACGACCTGAGCCAGGAAGTGGCCTGCACCACTGCTGTCCAGTGTTCCTTGGCAGGATTAGTCCCAGGGCCTTCCCCAATGGCAAGGGGGCTGAGAAACATAGGGGAGGAAATAGAACATGAGGTGGCCATCCCATTACCTACCAGAAATGGAGAAATGGAATGGAGAGATTTATGTTTGTGCACCTACATGAGTTCAATTTAAGTTTCACTTTAGGTTTTCTTTCTAATTGCTCTGATTTCTCTGAACTCCTTCTACGGAACTCTGATCCCATTTATTATCTTAGCCCAATTTTTAGAAATGATGGGCATAATTGTACATTGTCTTAAACTTTTACTTACCTGCTTCTTAACTGTCATTGGCTTTCCTCCACAGATTTGCATATACAGAATGAGTGTTAGGCAAACTTTATTCCATAAATACTGGTCTATAACTTAAGTGTTATCCACAAGAGAAGCTGAGGGTTACTGAAATGTGGACTGCATTTTAATATTTTAATGGTATGTCTTGACAAAATGGTTTTATATTTATGCCTCTACTTTGCTGGAATCACATCACTCAGTTGCTCACAGTCAATGGCTTCCCATACCTACAAGATAAAATCCACGCTCCTTGACATGACATATAAAATTCCCCAACATGTGGCCCTTGCTTACAACTCCTGTCTCATTTCTAGTCAACCTCTACCTGATGTTTCATGCTTTCAAAAAACTTTTCGTTTCCTCAATACAGTGCACTGCTTTTCTTTTCAGTGTTTTTGCTTAGATCATGTTTCTGAAGGTCATGCTTTTTGCAGAACATATCACCATTTACTGATGAATTCCTAATCATCGGCCATGACTGGACACAGACAATCTTCTCCTGATGTGAGAAAATTGGGATCACTCCTTGCCTTATTTGCTTACACAATGCCCTGTGCACATGTTTCCCTCCTTAGACTCCTAGATCTCAATGGACGCTAATGTCATTGTCCCCTCTACCACAGGGCGAGCTTCCCCAGGCCAGGATTGAGTCTAATTCATCTTGGGGACCTCATGCCTATCGTAATAATTAATTTATGGCCTTGACTGTTAAATAAATGGAACCAATAGGTGGAAAATACCCTGAATGTCTTCCCTTTTTCTTTCACCCAGTCTCTGAAGTACACTCTTCAAACCCTGCCCTCTGTCTTCTTTATTTCAGTAATTCAATATGGGCTCTTCTAAAGTTGGAGGTTATAGAAAACATTAATGCAGAGTGATTTTAAATAGGAGGGAATATTGTACCGTGTTTCAAGGGTTGCTTTCTGCGCCCTGGTACAGAGGGGTCAGTTGACTTGAAAGTGTGCCTCAGGTCGGCACATTATGCTCCCTCTCACCTTAGTAGGCCTTTCAAACTAGTCTGCCTCTCCAAGAGCCAGAAGTGCAGAGTCTATGAGAAATGAATTATTAATATCTGATTTTCACAGCAATAGAATATTTTTACCCAAAGAGTAGCATTTCTTCCATGCTTTCAGACATACTTTCTTAATGTAAAAGCCTGACCCTTTAGTAAGGTGTCTTTTTTAATCTCAGATTTGCTGACTTTAATAAACACACTGTTGTTACTTCTAATCAGCACAGAAGTTCGGATTGGGAATTTTATGGTCAGATTAGAATCAAAACCACATGTGAATAGTGATGAATAAATATATAAAAAAGACTAAACATTTCGTATGTAGCAAATGTAGTTTTCAGGTAAATTCAAATGGAGGCTTATTTATTTTTTTCTGACTGAGTTTTCTCTGTATACGTATAAATCTCTCTTTGGCAAAAGGAAGACTTACACACAGTGGGAGACAATGCCAAGCTGTCTGTCTTCTTCGCTCTTACTTTGCCATCCCTTCAAACCACTCCATGGGCACAATCATACTGTTTGCCCTCTCTTTTATTATAGCACATAAGATAATTTACCTCAGATATAGCTGAAAACATCTGTTTGCAGTGATTTGATATTTAAATATTGAACCATTCCAAATTTAAAAAATTAAATCAGTTTTAAATTAAGTAATATTTATAAATGAATTTCAAGACTGCTGGTTATATGGTCATCTTTAAAAGATAGTCAATTTTCATTTGCTTTCTATTAAAACTGCTCTTCCTTGAAATGATGAGGACCTCTTGTTCCTTGCCAGTCATCCTAGTCACTTACATGAACTCAAAATAAGCTATTTACAGTTCCCAAAATTCCAGAGAGCAATTTGTCTAGGGTAGTTTTTTTTTTTCTAGTGAATTTAGTCACTGTACATGTAGGACAGTGTGCATTAATTTTTGCATTGGTAAATGTGTAGCCATGAGTATTCCTTTCTAATCTTTTCATAATGGATTAGCATCATGGTAATTCACCAAACTGCCTTTTGAAGGTTCTTTATTAAACCACAAAGGAAGAAAGTGATTTTCAAGCTTATCAGATAATCAAAAAACAAATACAGTGCCTCATTCTAACACAGGTAATCCCAATTCCGAAGATGCTTTGAAACATGGACTTTTTAAAACAACCTCCACAGAATGGATTTTCTGTATTGGTTCTAAAAGGGAAACCATCTAAGTGACACCTCTTGATGCCAAAAAAGAAGCCCATGTTGCTACATCAATGCCCAGGGATACTCAGTGTAACTAAACCTGTTTTAGCCACTGCAGGTCTCCCCACCAGGAGCATCACAAGAGCTTCTCCAAGGTCCGGGGCATTGCAAAATTTCTTCTTATTGATGCTTTCCAGCTTGATGTGAGCTGCATGGTCTCAGGGATTCTTAAGGCACCACCAACCAATGATCTCTCCTTATAGTTTATCAAATTGAATCCTCCTTTTCCATCTGCTCAAAAAGTATGCAATAACTTTAGACTAGAAGGACTCAACAGGAGTAAGCCTGTCAATGTCAATATAAATCAAAATACACTGTTTTCACAATGAACTGTTGGGCATTATGAGCACACATAAGTGATAAATCATGACCTTTGAACTCAAATGGCTTCATTCTATGTACTTAGAAATATATGATATGGAAAATCATGAATGTTTCCTGAGAGATGGAGAGACCTGATTAGACTTATCTTCATTTACTATCATATTCTTCTGTTCATATGTTAACATGGACTCATTTATTCAAGTTATCCATATCTTCTCTGATATGTTCACATTTAAACCTATATTGCATACTTTCTATGTGGCAGTCAGATTATTGAATGTTTTTTATGGGTAAATTGACAAACGATATGAGGTAGGAATTATTATCTCTACAGATGAGATAATGAAAACACAATATTGAGATAGTTTGGCTACCATCACCTACCTAATTTGCTAATGAGTCGTTATTTTAGCACAGGTCTATTCACATGGTCTGAAGAGATGGGGCACAGAGCAGGTGTGACACTCTGGGAGGGGCTGATAACAGTGAGGAGAGATAGGTGCTAAGGTTGGGAGTGATGGGCATAATACCCAGGGAAGGTGCCAAAAGGGAGAGGCTGGGGAAGAAGGCAGCCAGAAGCATGTACGCCTTTCCCAGTGTTATCCACATACTATTCCTGGTAACTTTCCAAATTTTCCACAACCTATGTGGCTGAGTTTTGTCATTGCAAAGGCTGGTAAGACTAGACCCCAATACATAACAGAATGAGCCCAGAATTTTGACTCAGATAGATGTGAAGCAAATTCCTGTTTTCTTACTTAGCACTTATGTGTCATTAACCAAGTTAATAATTTTACTGAGTTCTAGTTTTTCATTTTGTAAACATTTTAATATTTATTTCTCTGTGATTTAATTTTAAAAAAAGCACTTGGAAGTGTTGATTAGATAGTGAATGCCCCATAAATTCTGTTTTTTTATTGTTTCTTTCTTCTGATTTTCTCCTCTGTCCTCCCCACCAATGAAAACTTTCTGACCACTTTTTATTCAGGCTCTCTCATCTGATATAATCTCCTCTGTATGTTTCTTTCTAATTTATAAATGTCAACAAAATGACATTTAACAGTTCTCAAGTTTTAGTTAAACCAAATAAATACAGAGCTTAATACAAACTATTAGGGACATTACAAATGCCAGGCTTGGGGATAAGGTCTTCATGAGTGGCATTGTGGAACCAAAAGCTCAACCCAACCCAAATCTGTTCTCCCTTTTTTGTTCCATCTCTTAGCAAATGATATTATTTACCCAATGGCCCCAAACAATACCTTTGTTACCATGCATTATTCTGTATCCCTCAGCAACATTAGACATTTTTGACTATGGAATTCTTCTTGAAACACCCTCCACTCATGTTTCCTTGACAGCACACTCTCTAGAATTTCATTGGTTACTGCTTAATCCCTGTTGCAGTTCCCCCTACTGGTATACTAGTGATGAATATAGAAGTCCTTGGAGACTTAATTTGGGCACCACTGCTCTGTTTCTACCCTGCTGGTCCACTTGGCCTTTTGGCTACAAGTATCCTCTGCAGGTTGATGACTCCCTGAATTCTACCTGTAAACCAAACTCTTCTCTGTTCTCCAGTCTCATGTAACCAATTGCCTAGAAATGATATCTGTTGGCAACTTCAAACTATATGACCCAAATAGAATTTTGAATATTGCTTTCCACTAGTTCCTTTTCTAGTCTTTGCTATATCAATAAATGGCAAAAGTTAATTCTGAGTAATTATTTTTTTTCTTTACACCTCAGGCAATTCCATTAAACACTAATGTATCTCTTGAATTCATATTTTCTCGGTCACCACCATCATCTTTCTCTCCTTGCAAGAGTCTTCTAACCTGTCTCTTTGCTTCTGTTACTGCCTCCTTCCAATGCAGTCTTTACATAGATGTCAGAATGATCTTTTAAAAAGGCAAATTAATTATGTCACATTCTTGCTCCAATAGCTTTGCCCTTATTAAAAAATAAAACTCTTTATTATGGTCTATAAAATTAGCAAGATCTGCCTGATTTCTTCCACCTTGACCTTTTGACATCACATCATACCATGTTTTTCCTTGCTTACCATATTCTCGTCAGATCAACCTCTTTTCTGCTCCTCACTTATACCAAATTCTTTTCCATCTCAGGATCTCAGAAACATGGCTAGAACACTCTTCTTTTGTCTCATTGCATGGATGTTTCCTTCTCATCCTCCAGATATCAGCTCCAATATCATTTTCTCTGACATTCTTCTCTTGACCTTATAGAGTACCCTCTTTCCAAGTGATTCTTGTTTATATCAACCTACTAATTTAATTTCCATCCTGGCATAATAAAAATGATTCAATCATATTTTATTTTGTTGTTACTTTATGGTTTTGTTCATGCTTTCTTTCTCCTCCTCCTCCACTCCCCCCGCCCCCTCTAAATGTAAACTCCATAAGGGCAAAGACATTATCTAAATTTTCACCATTGTTTGTCAAACATCAGCACAGCCTCTGACCTCAGTATTTAACGGCTCATGTTTCAGCATTTAACAAATACTTGTTGAATGAATAAATGAAAATATGAATGTCAATGTGTCTTCCATATCTCTATATCCATTACTTATTCAAGTAACCATTCTATTTTGTTACCCTTTGAATCCTTATCATCCCCATTGTCACTGCCTTAGTTCAGGTCACCATTATCTCTTGCAGGAATCACTGCAATTGGTTATCATAGTCAGGACTGTTATATGAATAGTTGTTATTTTGGGGATCTTAAAGTAACTTAAAATAAGAAAAATACCAGTCTGACATGGATAAACTTGATCGATTTTATTGTCTTCATGCAGCTAAGATGACACCTTTGAGGGAGGTAATCTGATGAATCAGGCCTACCTCAAAGGAGTTTGCATTTTCATAAACCTAGTCAAACGCAAGAAACTAGCAGTTTCAAAGATTGTGATAAAAATCATCTTGTCTTGGCAACATGTGACTTTTATGGAATGATACTCTAAATGTCCTATTGTAAGATCTTGGGATTTTGTGACACCCCACCTCTGGACTTCACTAGATATATTGGTATGTGTGTATTTTTCCAGTGTCTAGCAGCAAACAACTGCTTAGAATAACATAGATTTTGTGTATCATCTTGGAATCAGCTGAAAATAATTCTAGGACCAAGCAAATAAAGGTAACCATGTGGAGGCTGTGCTTAAGAGATTAAAAATAGCCCTAACTGGTTTTGCTCAGTGGATAGAGCATCGGCCTGCAGACTGAAGGGTCCCAGGTTCAATTCCAGGCAAGCGCATGTACCTTGGTTGCGGGCACATCCCCAGTAGGGGGTGTGCAGGAGGCAGCTGATTGATGTTTCTCTCTCATCGATGTTTCTAACTCTCTATTCCTCTCCCTTCCTCTCTGTAAAAAATAAAATCAATAAAATATATTAGAAAAATAAAAATATAGAGTGGAAGGCTATTACAATCCTACAGTAGGTGGGACTCCAGATCCTATGACTTAGTAAAGGATTCAAATAACCTTACAATTCCTCTTGAAAATACTCTGAATGATATTCTTCCAGCTGGTCTTTGTGCTTCTGGTCTTGTTTTCCTTCAGCCCTTTCTTCACACTTTCACTAGAGTGATCTTTTAAAGAATTGTCATTGTAAAATCTGTTAGGATAAACATCTTTTTTTAAAAATATATTTTATTGATTTTTTACAGAGAGGAAGGGAGAGAGATAGAGAGTTAGAAACATCGATGAGAGAGAAGCATCGATCAGCTGCCTCCTGCACATCTCCTACTGGGGATGTGCCCACAACCCAGGTACATGCCCTTGACCGGAATCGAACCTGGGACCTTTCAGTCCGCAAGCCGACGCTCTATCCACTGAGCCAAACCAGTTTTGGCTAGGATAAACATCTTAACTAGCATAAAAGCCCCTCAGGTTTTGGCCCATTTACTCCACCAGCTGACTCTTTGCAACTCAAGTCTTATATGTGCCTGAGTCAATCCCGCAGTACCATGGACTTATACACCATATTGTTAACCCTCCACAGTGTATGGAACATATTTCACAGTCATTAAATATTTGTTGGATGGAGGAGCTGTACTCAGATATCATACTCCCATTCATACTTGCTTTTCTTCAATTACCATCAATAGTGTTATTATATCTTGCATCCCAGGATCTAACCCAGCAATAAAACCAACTAATATTAAGAATGATATATGGCATAGATTGTCTAGTGAAAGATTTAATTGGTGACTATGTTTTTGATAATTACGTTTCGACTTTCTATTTTCTTTGTTTTTTGCC
>NC_081841.1:29055357-29102857 GCF_963259705.1 Myotis daubentonii
TGAGGGCTAGGCAATCTACATAATCACTCTGTACATTTATGTTTTGGCGTTGTTCCCTTTACTCATTTTTAAAAAATGACCTTACATTTTTTTAAAAACAAAAACCAGATAAATAAATTACTGCATATTTTCTTTCTCTAATGTTTGTGTTCATTGAAATATTAAAATTGCTCAGTTCTATTCACAAGATTGAGTAGTTAATTATAAATTAAGTACATTGAACGTTTAAGATAAAAATTGTCATTAATTGTTCACATAGAAGACTTGAGCATGAAAATAATTTTGTTCTCTAAGTATTAAAATGCTATGGAATGCACATGTATATTTTATATATTATGTCCACAAATAGGAAACATTTCTAAATATATTGCCAAGTATACTTATGAACTGAGACATTAAATTACATTTTTAATTTAATGCTCTTAACCCAAGACAAATCTATTTAATATCTACTTGTGTAGACATTGTACTGGGTATTAGGTGGGAGATAAATGAGTTCAAGGAAATGAACCCTGATCACAAAAGTCTTGGAATGAAAACTAAAAAACATGCCCAGACACTAGAGAAAACATTTAAAATGGCAATAATTTCACAATTACACACCATCACTTGATTTTAAAATTGATAAAGGAATGAGAATTAATGGAACACTCAGAGCAGGGTGATATTTAAACAGTGAGATTTCTTGGAAGAGATGAGATTGACACAGAGCATGTAAAATAGATCAGTGGAAAAGCAAATAGTGTTCATCGACGACCTTGTCTTTATGGCGCTAATAATTCAGTCATTATTCATGTTAGTTATGCATCTACTGTGGGAATGATAAAATACACATATTAACCAGACTGACAGCATCCCAGGGATATTTCCCAATAGTTGCTTTTGCAGTTATTGAATCTTTACTATGTGCCAGAAACTGTGTTAAATGCTTACAAACATCGTTATTTAATCTATCTATCTATCATCTATCTATCTATCTATCTATCTATCTATCTATCTATCTATCTATCTACAAAGAAAGTACTATTATCCCTGGTATATAGATTAGTAACAGAAGCTTAGAGAGGTTGTTGCCGAAGGTCAGACTCCTTTAGAGTGGTACTTTGCCGAGCTGGTATTGATTGAAATTTATGTCTGTCTTGCTCTAAAGCTCCCTGTCTTTTCCTTACACTGTCCTACCTGTAGCCTTTTTGGTAGTTCCCAGTCTCTATCTCAAATATACCTTTAGCACGCAAGGAGTAGATTTTAATTGCTCTGCCATTTTCACTTATTTATTCATCAGTTTGCCAAGCATTAAGAGTACTTACTGTGTTTTAAGTGCTATGAACAAAGCTGGTGAAGATAATAAATATTCTAGGCCTCTAAGTACCCACATTCTAGTAAGGGCAGAACGTAACAATTGCCGTAAACATCTGTTATACAAATAATTCATTTCCATGGATGCAGACGATCATTTGAGAGGGTCTCATGGAAGAGGTGATATTTGACCTGAATCTTGATGGATGACTTCCTAGTTTGCCAGTTGCACAGGTTGACCAGATGGTGGGCCCTGGGCATGGTGGTTTCAGAGGTCTGGGGGTGCCCCCTGGACAGAGGGAAGGGTTGTTCTTCTTACGGAGGCGTGATTGGAAAATAAGGTGAGAAAATGAACAGGACCTAAATGATGAAAGATGATTTCATATATCGAGGTAAAGGTTTGACATATATCTTTAAGGCGGTGGAGAGCCAATAAAAATATGAAATGAGAAATTTCTTGAATAAACCTTTTTTTAAATTAAGGGCAGAAATACAGAGAAGTTGACATGGAAAGCAAACTAAGAGTGCAAAAACAGAGAGGGCTGATCTATAAAGCAGTGCAGAGAACTCTGTGTCTTCAGCAGAAAACAATTAGTAGAAAGTGCTGGTTGATGGAACAGGGAACAAGTCAAGATAATTTCCAATTTTCTGCTTTTGGGGAATGGTTGAATGTTAGAGGAAGACAGGAAATGGGGGAGGAAAAGTTATTTGGAGTCAGGGTTTTGTTTTTGGACATTTTAAATTTAAATGGCGAAGGGAACATTCAGGTGTGAAAGAGGTTGGTGGATTCTGGGGGGAAAAAAGAGAAAAAAAGCAAACAGTGATTTAAGGTAGGAAAATACATATATTTGTTACTGTAGTGTGTTTTTTTGACAATAAGTCTTAATATGTTAGCCAAAAGAGTCCACTCATGAGCCCTATCACTGGGGAGATGTATCCATCAGTCAAGGCAGCCTTGTCAGGGGTGGGCCGATGCGGAAAGTCTGCTCAGATAGGAAGAACCATTTTGATGAACAGAGGTTGAAAATAGAAAAGAGGGGGCTTACCAATTGGAACAAGTTCCCAAAAGATGAGGGGAGTGGTATCTGGAGCTCAGATGTGGGATTAGCTTTGTGGATTCATTAAATCAGTCCCAGGCATGGAGCTGGATTTGGAGGATATAGTAGAGAACCAGAGAGACATGGACTTTGCCTTCAGGCAGCAGTATGGTATGGAACACAGACAAAAGTACTAAAGAATGTATAACAAGTGGTGACCAATGCTATGAAGAAAAGCAACAAAGCGCTAAGATAAAACATATCAGGATTAGGTGTGGACGGAAAAGCCTATTGAGACTGAGTGATCAGAAAAAAAAATCCCTAAGAAAAGGCCATTTAAGCTGAGATATGAAAAGACAGAAAAAAACAAGCAATGTATGTTAAGAGCAGGGAAAGCCATGCTCAGAAGAAACATTCTGCCCAGTGATTAGCTAAGCTATTCCATGGTATTGTTGCCTTGGCGTCCATTTTTTTTTTTTTTTTTTTTACCAAGGACCTTAAACGGACACTAGCCCCTCATGCAAGTGCATGCCCTACATAACAGCCCACAGGCTCACAAGCAAATGCAAGTTCCTTATCTATCTTCCCAACAGCCTTTATGGTGAACGGTGTCCCACAACTCCCAGGACCTTCCCCTTCTGTGCTTTTCATTTATTTTAATTTTTGTTAAATTTTTTTTTCTATTTATTTTTGAGAGAGAGAGAGAGGTGAGAGGAGAGAGAGAGAGAGAGAGAGAGAGAGAGAGAGAGAGAGAGAGAGAGAGAGAGATGAAAGTATAAAAACATTGACAAGCCAGTGCATTGGATTTAGGGATTTATCACAGCATTAGTTCATTGGATTAACTCCTCCCAGCATTACCCAAAGTGAATGGTCAATCAGATTGATTGGTTTAGGTTTTAGAAAAAATAGAATGGCTATTTGTGTGCAAGGGAGGGAGGATGCTATGAAAATAATTATTGCATCCAGGGCTTCTGACCTATGGAAGAAAGAAAATGCAATTAGAAGGGAATAAATAACTGAGACAAAGGAAGGGTTCCGAAGAGTGGAGATCTTAAAAACAGGTATTGTTTTTAACACTTTTCTCCTTGACTTACATGTCTCTATTGTCTCTCTCTTGTCACGTAAGTGCAATCATATGTGTTGGTAAGACTGTCCAGGCACAGGCTGTTTTTGTGACTTGCCTAGCCAAAGAGGCAAGTGCCAGAATGTAAACGCTGGGATTTCCCCTCATTGTGTTTTTACTGAGACTTGGACCGATACCGTTGTCCCCTAAGGGCTAACGTCTGTCAATTAGATAAGACTCATTTTAACTCGGTGGACAACTTGAATGATTTCATAAATGTCAGGGCAAAAGATTGGACCCAAAGATGTGCAGCTGACTCTCACAAACTGGAATTAACTGGTCTGACTTAAAGCTTCCATTAACATGACAAAGAACAATCAACCTTCATAACATAGTTTAGTTTACCCATTTCATTAGGTACACAGAGCTTTGCCATCTTACTGTCTCTAGTAATCAATCATATACAGACCCACGGACCTGTGTGTTTTGGAAAGGGTGTATGTGTGAAATTCTGGACCAAGCACATGTTGCTGGAGCAGAGCATCAGTTCAAGCCTCAATGCACATGTTTAGGTTTCTGAGTAGTATGTGACAGTCACATCTATAAGGCATACAATACTCAGTAAAATTGTCTTCCTCTTCTCTTCTCCCACAACCAGTTTTAAAATGCATATTGATCCCTAGATGGTTTGGCTCAGTGGATAGAGCATTGGCCTGTGGACTGAAAGGTCCTGGGTTCGATTCCGGTCAAGGGCACATGCACCAGTTGTAGGCTCGATCCCCAGTAGGGGGTGTACAGGAGGCAGCCAATCAATGATTCTCTCATCATTGATGTTTCTATCCCTCTCCATTCTTCTCTGAAATAAATAAAAATATATTTTAAAAAATGCATATTGAGCCCGGCCAGTGTTGCTCAGTGGTTGAGTGTTGACCTATGAACCAGGAGGTCACCGTTTGATTCCTGGTGAGGGCACATGCCCGGGTTGTGGGCTCAATCCCCAGTAGGGATTGAGCAGGAGGCAACCAATCAATGATGTTTCTCTCTCATCATTGATGTTTCCATCCCTCTCTCTCTGAAAATCTTTAAAAAACCTCATATTGATATATGCACATATATAAAATTTGCTAACTAATATCTTAGCTTTTTTTTTCTTATTTAATATGTTTCAGAAGTGTGTTCTAGCATATTTAGAATACATTGCTAACTAACATCTGTTTATAGTGATAAATGGTCACATGCACATGTATATACACATGCATAAACACTTAAGTTTATGGGGCTCACACATAGTGAATATTTCTTAATTAGAGCTATCAGCTCTTAGATGGTGAAGAGCTGTATCAATCCCAAGCACTATTTTTATTGGATATAATATTCACTTTCAATTTTATTTGTATTTGTTTAGTTTTTTCTTGAACTCTTGAGAAATGAAAGTCATTTTGAGACTTACACCTAAATTTCCACTCTACTCTTATTCATTCTTCATGTAGTATGATTTAGAGCTGTAAACATTTATTTTATGAAATTATTTGAAGTGTATGCAATCATATACAGTTTAATCACGTAATTTTTTAAGACTTTCCATTGATTGATTTGAGAGAGATTTATCTGTTGTTTCACCTATTTATGCACTCATTGCTTCATACTTGCATATGCCCTGACTAAGGATTGAAACTAAAACCTTGGTGAATCAGGACAAAGCTCCAACCAATGGAGCTACCTGGCCAGCGCCTATAGTTACAATCTTTGTGAATTCCCTCATTCTAACTACCACCCAATTACTGATTTCATTTCCAAATACTCCCCCAATGTTCATGGATACATAGGGAAATTTCTCTTATTTGCCCCTCTGATTTTGCTGTTTTCTAATACTAGTGCATGAAAATTTCTCCTTCTATTCTATCTTTCTAAATTTCTAACTCTGATAATACCCTTCCAACTTAAAACCACAAACTCTATATCACTTGACTATTCACTAACTTGCCAATTATGATTAATTCATACTATGGAGATGGTTCTAAATCATTAAGTAGAGAATTAACTATAATTTTAAATATTGATAATCTCTTTCTTCATAGATCCTTGCGCATAGTAGGTGCTTAATAAACATTCTGAATTGATTTTCTTTCAACTGGTAAAAAGTAAAAGCATTTCAAAACTGAATAATTTTAAGAATATTTAAAAACAATGCAGTAGATTAAAAAAAAATAAGACCAATGTGGAAAGATAATTAAGTATTGATTAAAGTATTCATAAAACAAATGTGTTAGATTAGAGTTAATTAGTTACTAATATTCTATATTACTAATGTCTTTATTATGTTTCTCAAAAGTCCAAAAAAGGATTAGAAGGTGACTAACCAATTTAATTTTGTGAATACTAATGGATGGATGTAAATTTACTTTTTTAATGCTGCTCAGTGGGTGAACTATTTTGCACTCTTATTAGATAGAAAAGCCCTATAGGGGTGCACATTTTGAGAAAAAATTGTTACCATATATTGTCAAGAAATGGCTTTGGCCAGTGGTACATATTAAAAATCACTTAAGAAACTTATTTTTAAAAAGTCTTTGAATAAATTTTAATAGTCTACAAAGAAAATAAGGCTCCTAGGGCAGACATATTGTTCATTTTCTTTAAAAAAAACTCCTTTCTCCCATTTCCCTCCCTCCCTCCCTCCCTCCCTCCCTCCCTCCCTCCCTCCCTATCTTCCTTCTTCCCTTCCTTCCTTCCTTCTTTCCTTCCAGATATGTCCATTGTATATTTATTATGTGCAGGGTTCTTAGAGTACAGAGTTTAATATGATAAACAAAATGCATTCCTTCTTGATATTTTTATTTCAGTTAGGAAGACAGATGATACAATATCCATGTAAACGAATGAAAACATAAGATAATTTTAGGTACTGATGAGAACAATGGAGGAACCAAATATGAGATGTGGTAGATGTACACAGTCTTAGCATCCGATGAATTCTCAAGGGATTAATCTATGGAATGTGGAAGAAGAGCAGTAACAGAGACCCTGATAGCAACACAATTGATTTTGACTATTCTTTGCCAAAACTTTAGTCTATGAAACATATCAAAACAAAGCATATCACCAGATCACCAATAATCTGATCATTGAGAGAACTTTGTTGCCATTGAGGTCATTTAGGCCACATGGTTTTCTGAAAGATTCCCTTCCAGAACAAGTAATTTATACTTTGGTAATATCAGATTGAAGACTGAATAGGTGGTGTTTAAATAGATGAAAATAAAGTTTCAGACATATCTTCAAGTTGTTTACAGTCCTTCATTTCCTCTCACTAAAATATTCCTACTAAAGCACTAAATACACAATCGTTCATAATTTAGCTAATATTTCAATAAGACTTATATGTTTCACTGACATTTTGGTGGCTGCTTCTCGAGTTTACGAACAGAACACAGCAAGAACTCAATTATAATTTCCTAGATGCTCGATGCACGAAATTCATGCAAGAGTAGGCCTTTCTTCCCCCTGCTGCCGGCACCGGCTTCCCTCTGACACCTGGGACCCAGGTTTCTCTCGCAGCCTTGGCTTGGTCTGGAAGGTTGTCTGGAAGGACGTCTGGAAGGACATCCAGTCTAATTAGCATATTATGCTTTTATTATTATAGATTTTGCAACAATTATCTAAATTATTATCAATAGTTCATCAGCCATTAAAATATCAGAATTTATCTCTTATTTAGCAATATAATTTTCTTAATCCCTAGATTCACTTCTTATCCTAATGTGCTTTTTTACCCTAATTTCTCAAAAAATCTAGTCCAATTCCATAAAGAGGATAGAGGAACTCAGACCCAATACAAAGCTAATAAATGCATGGCCCTTGCCATGTTTTATAAAATGCAAAATAAAAAAAACATTAAGAAGACAAATTATGAGTTTTGTTTTTACAAAACTTAAGCTTCCAGAGGACAAGAATGTTGTTTAATGTATATAGACTGTTCTGCACTGTTGGCAGTTAGATATTAAAATTCAATATTTACAAGTGGAACATAATTTACTGAGCCATTCCAATGCACAAGCAAATAGAATGCATTGAATATCCTGGGATTACTGAAATGCACTTTGATTTTATGCAACATCTTGTTAACTTTATCTGTTTTTCATAGCTCTTTTCCATTAGTTGGAGGGTGAGGAAAAAATTGGATCAAGGTCCTGGTTTTTAATACTAGGCATCAACACTATGAAAAAAAAATCAAAGACACATTAATAAACTAAATATTACTTCCCACTGCTCTCTGGCTACCAGGCACACACAGTTCTTTCCATTGGACTCCTAAGAGTGCCCTCAATAAAATAGAACTGTGAGTTTGACATTGCTCTTGCTCACTGCCAAGAAATTCTAAATTGAGTCCCAGTTGTTTTTCAGATTAATCCATTGGAGAGAACAGAATCTGAACACAGTATTTTACAATTTTTTGAAAATTTACTTAGGCTAAAGCTAGGTTTGAGTATACGTATATATCCCTAATTATAAAACACTCCACTTATATCAAGCGCACACTCAGAACATGGCTGTTAAGGACAACGTAGGCGTTTTTAATATGTGAGCAAGTTTTCTGTAATGAGAACCAAATGTTTATATATAAAAAAAATCCAAATCACACTATTTTTTCAAAACTGGTCCGCATACAAGAATTCACCTATTTCCTCTCCTAAATCATAAAAAGAAATCTAGTAACAGCTTAGGTATTCGTGTTACATCTGGGAAGAAAATAGTACATTTTATGAAATCTTACTCAACGCTTTGTTTGAGACTCCTTCATTCATATGTCAACCTGGTAAACACACAACAAAGTACATTTTAAAATCAAAAGATGCTAGTGATTTCCATATTTGCTTTCTGATCTTTTCCAACACATTCTTGGAATAGCTCCCTGGGAAAGGCACCTCCAAGCCTTCACTGGGGAAGAATGCAGTGGGCTGGCTCCCTGGATGTGCGCTGCGTGAAGCACATTACACCTGGGCAATTCTTATTGATAGAAATTGAATGGAATTGCACTTCCAGGCTTTTTAAGGGCTTATTTGGTGCTTCATATGAGACTTTATTGAAAATAGCGCAGCTCTCGAAAACCTTTTAAGGCACTGGATGCTTTTTAAAAATCTAATAAATATGGATGGCTGATTAAGGATTGTATTTTATATACTGTATGTTAATGTTGTTGTTTTTCTCTCCATTTTTCATCTTTCTCTTTCTCCTCCTGTGTTTTTTGATACCTTCAATAATAAACTGACTTTTTACAATGTCCTACTATTATCTCTACCAGATTCCTTCATCCCAGGGGGAACTCTACCCTTCTTTTGCCCTATTTTAATCATAAATTAAAACATTTTATTGAGAACTTACCAAAAACCAGGTCAAGTTTATTTTCTCAACAACCTTTCAGGCAGACATTATCCCCAGTTTACAGAGTAAAAACTTAGGCTCAGGAAACTTAACATCACAAATCTAGTGGATGGTAAGACCAATATTTGAAAGTTTTCTAGTGCTTATGGTTAGTGAGGTGGTAAGTCATTGTATAAAGTATTTTTCGTACATTGTATCCTTTGATCCTGACTTGATGTATGAATCCCTTATTCTGACTCCAAAATTGATGTTGTTTCCTGTGCGTAAAACAACATTGACCAATGAAGTGTTTTATTGAGCAACCCTCAGGTGACCTAACAATGGGAGTGAGTGACAGTCACTCTTATTACAGACATAGTGTTTCATCTACTGCTCTGCACACACAGAAAACTTTTCCTTTCAAAATCTTGAATCCAGAAGATTCCATATCATTTTTCCTTCCCCAGCCAATTCCAAGTTTTAGATGGTTATAAAGAGAAACATCATTGGAAAACTATCATTTGCCGAAAACATTCTTTTTTTTTTTGTCTTCAACTATGAATTCTTGAGTGGAAAATAGAATAGTCAATAAAGTGGCAAATGGAAAGACCTGAGCAAAGAGGCACAAAGCCATTTCCACTTGGAAGCCTACAGAAGGAGCCCAGCCAGGCTTCCCAGGCAGAGCCGAGGTCAGGTTTTCCAGAAGTGCGCTTGTCTGGTAGGGTGCTGCTGAGAGAACAGAAAAATCCATTTCCCAGTGTCACTGTTTATTCAGTGGGGGCTGGAGGTGTTTGATCAATATCTTATAGTATGCACGTAGGTGACACATTAAACCCTCCTTAAGTAGCACAGAAACTTATAACTTTGATGAAATTCTTGTGGCAGAGGAATAAGTGTTAGGTGAGAAGATTACGTAATTGTTTAAAATTTATTTTTCAACTACAGTGGACATACAATATTATATTAGTTTCAGGCCTACAACATAGTGATTAGCCATGTTTACACCTTCTAAAATAATCACCAAATCAGCAATTTTCACATGCCCATTCTCTAGCTCCAAAGGAGTACTGGGAGTGTAAGGATCTAGAATTTGCAGCCTCTGTAAAGGAAGGTGATCTCTGCCAGTAAGGAAGAAGTACAGGGAAAGGCAATTTCACGGGCAGCTATATGAATGGAATAATGCTAGTTGCTGTAAAATAACAAAAAATCCATTGGCTCAAACATGATAGAAGCTTGTTTTTTCCTTGTGTAGAATTCACAATTTATTCTTTAAGAGGTCTCAGCTCTCTTCTTAACTTTCATAGAACTAGGTTTCTCCTATTTTATGGCTCTTCTTGCTTCAACAAATGACTTTTAAGTTCCTTGTGCAAGCTTGTATCAAGCTAGCTGAAGGGGAAAGAGTAGGGAATTTTACCTGCTTCTTAAACCCCTTAGTCTGGAAGGCACATGTATCACATCCAAAGTCATTCTATGGGTAAGAGCTAGTCACTTGCCCTCTTTCCTCCCCACCCAAATGGAAAGGGTTTGAGAAACGGAAGCCCTGACTAAGCTGAATTTCCCAGCAGCAACAAAATTGTGAACAAGAGTGAATATATGAATAGGATAATCAAATAGTTTGATGGTGGAATGATTGCATTTCAAGAGCTCTGATTATGAATACATTATCATCCCAGAGGGATATCTTTAACAGGAAACCACCGGGTATATCAGCATTTTTACTAATGACTTGTTTGAGGATATATGATGGCATGCTAATCAAATTTTTAGATATCTTGAAGTTGAGAGAAAGAGCCAACACATTGGTTGAAAGTTGCAGGATTCCAAAAAAGATCTTAAAAGATAAAATAAGGGATCATATTGAGGATGAAATCGCTAGAAATAAATACCAACTTGTATAGTTATGTCAATATATTCAGCAGCACAAGTTAACTGGGCAAATTTTGATTTAGTTTTTATTATATTCAGGGCATAGTGGTAGGCCATGTATGGAATATAAGAAATAAGGTTTAACAGCAAAACATGTTAAAAAGAAAAAAAGCAGTTTGGGGTGATTGAAACACTAATATAAATTATTAGTGTAGAGTCTCTCTCTTTCTACATATGTAATTCTATATAGTCTAAGGTGATTGAAGCAGTAAATAAATACGTCAGATATTTTGGATGTAGAAATCTGGGGCTCAAAGAGAAGCCAGAACTAGAGATACAGAAAGGAGAATCTTCAGAATGTGGGTGGTGCCCACAGTTCTCAGCACATAGCAAGAACTCAATAAAGGTATGTTGATTTAATAAGTGAAAAACATTAAGAGTATATCTAAGACAGCATAGCACAAAAGTGGTGGAGCAAGGGATCAAACCCACACTGACTCTACAGCCTGTGCTCTTCACCAATGCATGAACTTATGTTCTTCTCTTATAGAGGTACTTTATCTGGTAAGAGTACTTGACCTACCTCTCTGCCCATTTCTTCTCAATCTTCTGTGTGTAGGCCCTTCTCATACCTTTCTCTCACTATTTTCTTACCCTTTTATCATCAGTGTTGGATCTGAGCTTTGTTTCTTTTTACATCTTCATTAGGACAAGTCATCAAGATCTCTGGCTTCAGTTACCAACCACACTCTTTTTTTTAAAGTATATATTTTTTTTATTTTTTTACAGAGAGGAAGGGGAGAGGGATAGAGTTAGAAACATCGATGAGAGAGAAACATTGATCAGCTGCCTCCTGCACACTCCCTACTGGGGATGTGCCCGCAACCAAGGTACATACCCTTGACCAGAATCGAACCTGGGACCTTTCAGTCCGCAGGCCGATGCTCTATCCACTGAGCCAAATCGGTTAGGGCACCACCTACATTCTGATGATTCTCCTTTCTGTATCTCTAGTTCTGGCTTCTCTTTGAGCCCCAGATTTCTACATCCAAAATATCTGACGTATTTATTTACTGCTTCAATCACCTTAGACTATATAGAATTACATTATCTTCCCCTGATTATTAGACTCCATCTGCTGCTCTGTACCTTTATAAATGGTCCCACACAATCCAGAAGCTTCCCTTTCTTCTTACTAAGACTATTTCTTCTACATTCTTGGTGCCACTCCCTTAATTCAGCCACTTGTTATTTCTCCTGCAGTTTTACTGTATTGTCCTTCCTTATCCACATGAATTTATTTTCAGTTCCCATTTTTAGCCTGTTTTATAACTATTCAATGAGTAACTATATGTCTTAGACTTTCCTTCAGTGTCTAGCTAACCATGAGTCCAAGTTCAACCCAATAATCTGTGAGCAGAAAAAATGTGCACAAATTCTGAAAAAAGTCTATTTTTTCTGAGACTCTCTGTTTCCCAATTCTGTTGGGAAATGGGAAGAAATGCATCATGGTCATTTGGATTCCTACATGGCTTTGTGGAGCATGATCATCTCCTTCCCTAGCCAACCACTTCCTTTTAGATTGGTGGCTATGAGGGAAAATGCTTCTATCTCATTTAGAACATTGCATTTTAGTGTCTTTTTAAACCAGTTTAGATTTTAAGCAAAAATTCATAAAAATCATTTGCCTAACTCCAGTCTTGTTCAAATCCATCCCTTATACTTTTAAATGTGTGTACTCTTTTTAAAATGCAAATATGATCAGGCCAATCCCCTGCTTAAATTTTCAAAGTGGCATTTGCTTTGTTTTAATTTTAAATTTTCTAAAAAAAGCATAAATTGATTTTGTAACCATGATGAAATAAATAAAATAAATCCATTAGTGACTCCCTTAAGCCTTCAAAATAAAGTTCAAGTTGCTTAACAGGGAACAGAAATCCCTTTATGTTCTGCCTTCTTTCTATTTCTAGAGTCTTAACTTTTGCCATAGCCTCATAAACCCCCAGGCACATGAATCTTTCAGTCCCTGAAGGGCAACTGGTCCTTATGCACATGTGTCTTTGCACCTTTTACTCTCTCTTTCTGGATGCCTTTCCACGTTTTCTGCCAGGTTAATGGGTACTCATCCTTCAAGAGGTCTCAACTCAGGTTAAATATTGCATCCTCCACAAAGCTTTTCTTAACATCTCAGTATCAATTAAATTTCACTCATATGTCACTGAATTATGTCTATATTAAGGCATATTTCACATTACAGTCTATTTACCCACAAGACTTTGTCCATTCTTCCATTAAAAATTTACTCTCATTCAAACAGGTTCCATGCCATTTATCTGCATTTTTCTGTATAGTTGGTGTTCAAATTCTTGTTTTTAACTCTTCACATGGGGGTATTTTTTTATTGATTTTAGATAGGGAGGGAGAGAGAGAGGAAGAGAGAGAGAGAGAGAGAGAGAGAGAGAGAGAGAGAGAGAGAGAGAGAAGCATTGATTGGTTGTCTCCAGTATGTGCCCTGACTGGTGGTCTAACCTGCAACCCAGGTATGTGTTTTGACCAGGAACCGAACCTGAAAGCTTTTGGTGTACTGAACAATGCTTCAACCAACTAAGTCATCCAGAGAGGCCCCCGATTTTTTTTAATTGAATGAAAAGAGCACACATTTTGTTAACTATAGGGTGAAAAGTGACCTTAGCTCTAATCTGTAATTTTTAAATGTCATCCTATATTGACATCTTACTAGTATAAAGATGCAGACTAGTAGGGATATTTAAATTGAAATAGAGTTTATAATGAATATAATTAGAATCTGATTCAGAGTGTGTATTTCTTTCAAGGCCAACTTTCTATAATGAACTTAGTGCTTTTGGAGTACAAAAATTATTTTTTGTTATTAAAGTGATAATATTTTTACATGAAGTGGAGATTATAAAAATTTTAAAGTATTTTATATTACAGATTATAAATGAATGCTGAAGGACTAAATGGATGATTTGGCTTTGGTAAAGATGTAGTTTATCAAACATTGAAAGATTGAATTCAGTTTATAAATATTCTGGAAAGCCAGTGTTCAGTGTCTTGAAACCAAAAAATAAAATGTAACAGTATGTCATAATCTTTAGAACTCTCCCAATTTTAAAATGTCTTTGTTTGGAAGAGGATTTATAAGTAACACATAAAAGGGAAAAATGCTTCTTTTCTTAAGCATTCATATCAAAATTCATTAAGATTTTTTATTTTAAAATATACTACAAGGTCATAAACAGCATGGTACTGGCATGAAAACAGACCAGAGATCAATGAAACAGAATTGAGAGCCCAGAAATAAACCCACAGCTTTATGATCAATTCATATTTGACAAAGGAGGCAAGAACACACAATGCGGTAAAGTCAGTCTATTCAATAAATGGTGTTGGTAAAATTTGACAGATATGTGCAAAAAATAAATAAATAAAACGAGACCACCTTCTTACCCTATACATAAGAATAAACTCAAAATGGATTAAAGACTTAAATGTTAGGCTCAAAACCATAAAATTCATAGAAGAAAACACAGACAGTAAAGTCTCTGACATTTCTCACAGCAATATTTTTTCTGCTCTATCTTGCTTGTCAGGCCAGGGAAATAAAAGAAAAATAAGCAAATGGGACTGTATCAAACTAACAAGCTTTTGCACAGAAAAAGAAATCAACACAAAATGAAAAAAAACAAGCCACTGAGTGGGAGAACATATTCGCCAATGATACATCTGATAAGGGGTTAATTTCCAAAATGTATGAAGAACTCACAAAACTCAACACCAGGAAGACAAACAATCCAATTAAAATATGGACAAAGGACTTGAATAGGCCCTCTACAAAAGGGACATACAGATGGTCAATAGACATACGAAAAGATGCTCAACATCACTAATCATCAGAGAGATGCAAATTAAAACCAAAATGACATATCACCTTACACCTGTTAAAATGGCAATTATCAATAACTCAACAGACAACAAGTGTTGGCAAGGATATGGAGAAATGGGAACTCTCATGCACTGTTAGTGGGAATGCAGACTGGTGCAGTCACTATGGAAAACATTATAAGGTATCCTAAAAAATTAAAAATGTAACTGGCTATGACCCAGCAATTCCACTTCTGGGAATATATCTGAAGAAACGCAAAACTCGAAGAATATATGCACCTCTATGTTCATTGCAGTGCTATTTACAATAGCCATGATCAAGAAGCAGCTCAAGTGCCCATCAGTAGATGAGTGGAGTAAAAAGCTATGCACATTTACACAATAGAATATTACTTGGCAGGAAAAATAAGAAGGAAGTCTTACCTTTTGGGAAAACATGGATACACATGCAAAGTATTATGCTAAGTGAAATAAGCCAGTCAGAGAAAGACAAACACCAAATAATTTCACTTACATGTGGAATCTAATGTAAACAAAATAAACTAACAAACAAAATAGAAACAAGCTCATAGATAAAGATCAGACTGACTGCTGTCAGAGGGGTGGGGGTTTGTGGGGCTGGGTTAAAAAAGTGAATGGATTAAGTAATAATAATAATAATAATAATAATAAATCTCACAGAGACAGCAGTATCATGATTATCAGAGAAAAGGAAGCGTGGGGGCAGGTAGTTGAGGGTACAGGGGGATAAATGGGTGCAGAAACTTGACTTTGGGTGAACACACAATACAATATTCAGATGATGTGTTATAGAACTAGACACATGAAATCTATATAATTTTATTAACCAATGTCACCCCAAGAAATTCAATAAAAACAAAATAATAAAAATTACATTTTCTTAGACTTTTTATCTTTGCCTGAGGCCTGGTTTGTACATAAGGAAGAGTTCAGTGAAGTTATTTATATATATTTACATACTTTTACTTGTTAAGCTATTAATATAACCACATGGATATATTTTTTGCTGCAAATATAAGTGTCTATTGGTCACAGAGCAATTGTATAACCAGAGCCAGCTTCATGGGTGCACAAACAGAACGTGTTCAGAGGGCCTTTGCTAGGTTTAATGCTCGGTTATCACCATCTTGAAATACTTAATTTTTGAACAAGGGGCCTCAAATTTTCACTTTGACTGCCCCCTCCCCCAAATTATGCAGCCAGTCTTACATAGACTCTAAACAACCCTCCTAATTTTGAACAAATATTCTGGGAGTGCATGGCTAAACGGCCAATTTCTAAACAGCTGCCCGTAAATAACAGACGTAGGGTCCTAGCTGTCTACCAGGCTTCGCTTGCCCAGCTTAGCTGTCAGGAGCAGCACGGGGGTTAAAAGAGAAAGATTCGCCTAAGTGTCAATCCCTCCTGCTGGCTCAAGAGAACAAAGCTGGCAGGCAAAGTGAATCAGATAGCACACTGTGCACGCCCAGGCTTCCGAATAAAGCCCATAGGTCTAATTTCAGCGTTCCCGGCCTTGGTAGTGTCCCTTTAAGTTTACTAAGTCGGATATACCTGTAAGCAAGCAGTCTAATGTTTTTGTGATCTTGCTACTGTGAAAGTATTTAATAATAAGCCTCAGAAGTTGGGAGGTAAGAAGGAAATCTATGATGTCTAATGCCAAGGTGCTGTTCAATGTGTTGAAAGTTGATTAAATTTCCTTTTAACGCCCCTTGAAACTGACATTTCGCTACCGTTTAAAATTTTTCCCCTCCAAACTATTTTTTATACCTGTGATTTAGTGTGATATACAGCAAAGCAGTGGCTATGAATTGGCTCAAAATGATTTGAGGGGTAATGAGCAGGGATTGAAAAAAGTCATTTAAGGAAAGTAAAGCTAACTTTATCCTGCAACTGCATGCCAAGGCAGGGTCAAAGATTTGAGGCTGCTCAAATAGTGCCGTCCAACTTTTATCGGTTTGGAGTGATAACTAGGTTCCAGAATCCCATAGATTGATAAAAGGAAAATATATTTATATAGATTAGTGCTTTCTCAGCTATCAGTTGCAAAATTGCTTGCTATATTCATATGCTTCCATTTTTAAAGTTACATCTGTTTTAATAGAGCTAGTCTAAATTTGAAAATTAAGAAATATGGCATACTTGTGTATTTTATATCTCAAGTATCTGATTTTTAAAGAGGATTATTTTTTCATATGTATATCTATCATAGGAAAATGTGGAAGACATACCTGAAACCTTATACATGATGCTAGTGATGTATTTGTTGACATGTATGATATAGAGCCTTACAATTATTATCCGAATGCTCAGGTAGTACAAAATAAAATACCTCATGAGTGGAGTAATGCAATATCGCCCATAAATTGACTGTTAACTGTGACCATTACAAAATCATGTATTTAATACCAATTGTGTACATTGTTTTTGTCTACATTATTGCATTTTTGTCCACATCAATTAAAACACAGAAATTCACCAAGTCTTTCTTATAATAAGGGCCTGAAATATTAACTACCTATTTTCTTTGGAGGCCCGCCCAGTGGTTCTACCTTTTTCAACCCAGTATGTCCTTTTTATAATAGATGTTTTAAAATGCTATTCTGTGCAGGAAGCAAAGGAAAATAAAAGAGCAGAACATCCATGTAGACACTGGAATTAAAAAAAAAAAAAGATAAGTACTAACAAACAGGTTTATTTTTTCATAATAATAGAAAGTGGAAAATGATCTTAATTTATGCAAATATAGCCTCCCTCTAAAGCAGTGGTTCTCAAGCTTCCTAATGCCGCGACCCTTTAATACAGTTCCTCATGTTGTGGTGACCCCTAACCATAAAACTATTTTCGTTGCTACTTCATAACTGTAATTTTGCTACTGTTACGAATCATAATGTAAATATCTGATATGCAGGATGTAATGTCATTGTTACAAATTGAACATAATTAAAGCATAGTGATTAATCACAAAAACAATATGTAATTATATATGTGTTTTCCGATGGTCTTAGGCGACCCTGTGAAAGGATTGTTCGACCCCCAAAGGGGTCGCGACCCACAGTTTGAGAACCGCTGCTCTAAAGTATAGGAGTATGATGTTCTCACAAAATAATCCTTTACATTAAAAATGGGATGGAAGCCCTAACCGGATTGGCTCAGTGGATAGAGCATCGGCCTGAGAACTCAAGGGTACCAGGTTCGATTCCGGTCAAGGGCATGTACCTTGGTTGCAGGCACATACCCAGTAGGGAGTGTGCAGAAGGCAGCTGATGGATGTTTCTCTCTCATCGATGCTTCTAACTCTCTATCCCTGTCCCTTCCTCTCTGTAAAAAATCAGTAAAATCTATTTTTTAAAATGGGATGGACTGATGTTGAAGGATCACACTGAGCATATAATTTACCTTGAATTCCCACCACATGTCAAGACATACAGTCAGACATTAATACTTGAACAGACCTTGGAAACCCTAGCCCTTTGATAGGTGACAGGCTAGAGCAGCAGTTCTCAACCTGATAATCATGAACATATTTTTCCTATATGGACTTCTGATGGTATATTTACAATTTGAGAAAAATGTAAGGCTATAAGATTTCATTGTGTTTGTCTGTCCGTCTCATGTCAAGGCTTGCAGCATATTGGTCTCCTCTCATCAAATGCCAGTACTACCCCCTTGTGACATCATTGTGACAAAATCACCTTTACAAGTTTCCTAGTGGGAGGGGAGGTACTGTCTCCATCAAAAAAGCTAGGCTTCCATCTGTTTGTTTTTCATAGTTATGTGATAAATAATGTACACATACTTTCTGGTTGAGGTATTGACATTAGACTAAAATGTGATAACCATTTTTATATGAATTAATAGGACAGCTGTTCATTTACGAAAAATCCAACTTCACTGCTAATGAGAGTAAAAACTTTTAAATTGGAAATTTTAATACTATTTTATATTACCAGAGGTAGCAGAGTTGTTGGTTAAAAAGTATCATTTCAAGTTAGAGAACTGGTTCTAGTCTCGGTAATGCTTTTTTTTTTTTCTAGTTATGTGACCTAGTACACAATACTTAACCTTTCTCATATCTCATCACTTCATCTGAAAAGTGGAGTTAAAAATGGTTTATAGAGGCAATATAGATTTTTAAAAACTCACTTAGCAATTAACCAAATACATATTAGCTATTGTTATTGTTAGTATTGTAAAAACACTTTTAGGTTTGGACTATATATTTCTTGATTTATTTATGAAACAAATAAATATCTGAGGTTATTAAAATGTCTATTAAAGCAGATAATTAAAAATACATAGGTAAGTGTGCATCATAAAATGTGTGAGATAGAAATAAACTATATTTTTCTATTAAAATAATAACATTTTTCTAATTGTTACAAACATTATACAGTAAAGTGTTTCATTTTCCTTTTAGTGTCATGATTTTGCTCTTCCCAATACTGGCTGAGAGATGCCAGGGCAACCGTCTCTGCTTTTGTCTCAGTGCCAGTTAGTGATTGGACTCACAGTCATTGGTCACGTGCTTTTCAAGAGGCGGCAGTACCTCAGTTTCCCCAGAGCCTTGCTAGTACTTTAAAATATTTTAGAGTTACTTTGAACATGTTCTTTTCTGTTCCTTAACATGCCAAGTGTGTCAACCGAACTTGACCCAAAGTGTTAATATTCCCAGGGTAAAGGTGTGGGCACACATACAAAGTGTGAATCTATGCTTGTCTTCCTCTGAACACACAGAATGTAAAGACATATTTCACAACAGAGAGTCATTTGGAGAATGAAAGTGAAGAAACCAAATGCATCTTCCCAGAGCGGTGACGGAAACAGCCCTCTCTCCTGCCTTTGGTCACTGCGAAGCAGCTGGGCTTCAGGTTGCTCCATATTCAAATGTTATGGATTGGTAATATGGTTAGCAAGGTATTCTTTTTTTTTTTTTAATTGAATCTTTATTGTTCAGATTATTACATTTGTTCCTCTTTTTTCCCCCCATCCTCCCAGCTCCCACCCCACCCTCCGCCCTCACTCCACACCCATTGTCCTCATCCATAGGTGCACGATTATTGTCCAGTCTCTTTTCGCATCTCCCACACCCCTTTCCCCCCCAAGAATAGTCAGTCCATTCCCTTTCTATGTCCCTGATTCTATTATGATCACCAGATTATTTATTCACTTGATTCTTAGATTCACTTGTTGATAGATGCATATTTGTTGTTCATAATTTTTATCTTTACCTTTTTCTTCTTCTTCCTCTTCTTAAAGGATACCTTTCAGCATTTCATATAATACTGGTTTGGTGGTGATGAACTCCTTTAGCTTTTCCTTATCTGTGAAGCTCTTTATCTGACCTTCCGTTCTGAATGATAGCTTTGCTGGATAAAGTAATCTTGGTTGTAGGTTCTTGGTATTTATCACTTTGAATATTTCTTGCCATTCCCTTCTGGAGTGCAAAATTTCTGTTGAGAAATCAGCTGACAGTCGTATGGGTATTCCCTTGTAGGTAACTGGGTTTCTTTCTCTTGCTGCTTTTAAGATTCTCTCTTTGTCTTTTGCTTTTGGCATTTTAATTATGATGTGTCTTGGTGTGGTCCTCTTTGGATTCCTTTTGTTTGGGGTTCTCTGCGCTTCCTGGACCTGTAAGTCTATTTCTTTCACCAGGTGGGGGAAGTTTTCTGTCATTATTTCTTCAAATAGGTTTTCAATATCTTGCTCTCTCTCATCTTCTGGCACCCCTATAATTCTGATGTTGGTACGCTTGAAGTTGTCCCAGAGGCTCCTTACACTATCTTCGTATTTTCGGATTCTTTTTTCATTTTGCTTTTCCGGTTGGGTGTTTTTTGCTTCTTCGCATTTCGAATCTTTGACTTGATTCTTGCGCTCCTCTGGTCTGCTGTTGGGTGTCTGTATAATATTCTTTATTTCAGTCAGTGTATGCTTAATTTCTAGTTGGTTCTTTATCACAACATCAAGGGTCTCATTAGATTTCTTGAGTATCTCACTACATTTATCGGCGGCTTCTAGACAGTTCTTAAGAGACCTTAAAAGTGTGGTTCTGAACTCAATATCCTCCATTGACAGTTTTGTCCTGTTTCTTTGTCTCCGCATTTTTTATGCTTTCTTGGTACACCCCCAAGTGGTCTTTGTGCGCAGTCTTGTTGCCTTTAAGCCTTGATTGATGTCGGCAATACCTGCTGGCTTAGGCCTGCTCCCGGGTGGCAGAGGGCAGGCCCAATCCCTAGGTGCAGCCCCTGGTCGGGCTCAGAGCAGGGCTGATTGGGGAGTTGGGGCACCGCCCCTGTCATGCACAGAGCAGGGCGGATCAGGAGGTTGCGATGCCACCCGCAGTCATGCTCAGGGTAGGGCCGATTGGGGGGTTGGGGCACCGCCCCCTGTCACACTCAAGGCAGGGCCAATCAGGGGGTTGGGGAGCTCCCCCCTGTCACGCACAGAGCAGGGCCGATAGGGGAGTTGGGGCACCGCCCCCTGTCACCCACAGAGCAGGGAGGATCAGGGGGTTGGGATGCCACACCCTGTCACACTCAGGGCAGGGCCGATGGGGAGGTTATGGCTCTACCCCATCACACACAGAGCAGGGTCCATGGGGGGTGGTTGGGGTGTTGCCCTCTATCACCCACAGAGCAGGGCCGATCATGGGGTTGGGGTGCCGCCACTGTCACACTCAGGGCAGGGCCAATGGGGAGGTTATGGCTCTACCCTGTCACACACAGAGCAGGGCCCGTGGGGGGGTGGGGTTGGGGCGCTGCACCCTGTCACACACCGAGCCGCAGGGCCATCAGGGGGTTGGGGAGCTCCCCCCTATCAGGCACAGAGCAGGGCTGATCAGGGGGTTGGGGCGCCTTCCCCTGTCATGAACAGAGCAGGACCAATAGGGAGGTTGTGGCCCCACCCCCTATCACACACAGAGCCGCAGGGCAATCAGGGGGTTTGCCCCCTGTCACGCTGATCCCGGTGCCGGGAGGCATATTACCCTTTTACTATATAGGATAGAGGCCTGGTGCATGGGTGGGGGCCAGCTGGTTTGCCCTGAAGGCTGTCCCAGATCAGGGTTGGGGTCCCCACTGGGGTGCCTGGCCAGCCAGGGTGAGGGGATGATGGCTGTTTGCAGCTGGTCACACACCCTTCAGGGTGGGGGTCCCCACTGGGGTGCCTGGCCAGTCTGGGTGAGGGGCTGAGGGCTGTTTTCAGGCTGGCGGGTGACTGAAGCTCCCAACCACTCCTTTTTTTCTTTTTCTTTTTTATTCTGGGCCAGCTTTAGCTCTGAGGCTCCAGCTCTTAGGCCTCAGCTGCTGAAAGCAGGTTTCTGGCCTTTGTTTACCTTCTGTATTTGAAACAATGTTGCGATCCTGCTGGCTGAAGCCCGGCCGACTAAAGCAGGTTTCTGGGGTTTTGTTTAGCTTCTATATTTGTAACATAGTTGCTTAGAGTTGCAGCTCAGAGGCCGGCAGCGGCAGGTGGGGAACGTTGGAGTCCTCCGTCACTGAAGCAAGCAAGCCTCATGTTCGCTTTAAGCTGCCTGGCTGCCGGCCGCCATCTTGGCTGGCAGTTAATTTGCATATCACCCTGATTAGCCAATGGGAAGGGTAGCGGTCGTACACTAATTACCATGTTTCTCTTTTATTAGATAGGATACTTAAAGAACAGTCATCAAATTAGAGATTAGCTGGGGGGGGGGGCACTAGATGGGAGGCAGCATCATTATGCTATTTTACCTTGAGTGCAAATCTGGGATCAAGAAATTTTAGGAGATTAATTGAGGACAGACAACCTTCAGAAGCTTTCAACATACTCTTTTAGCATCCCAGAGAATGAAGACCTGAAACCCTTGAAAAGCAACACATTCAACCTCTCATTTCCATCAGACAACTTTCTTAATAATATCAATTCTATTTAGGACCAAAGACACCCCCTCCTATGCTGCCTACATATGTCCCAGGCAAGTTGGCATAGCTAAGAAGCAGTCCACCCAACATTTCCAGAGTAGCTAAGGAAAAGGAACATGCAGTTGTTCTCCTCTTAGTAGCTTGGCTATCAACTTATATTCATTACAAACTTTCCAAGAGAAAAACAAATCATGGATACTTCTAGTTCCCACAAGGTACCACTGGGAAGTTAATAAGCGAGCAGAGAACAGAAGTCACATATCTCAGGACATGGTATCTTACCAACTGCAACATACATTATCAGAATCAATCAACCGATACCTTTTCTAGGGTGACTGTATTTCTCAGGGAGGTCATCATTGCATAAGCATTCATGCAATTTACATATACTTGCATGCCGTGCTCAAAACTCCTTTTACATTTACATATGTAATGCAAAAGATATAATGAAATCTTACAGTGGCTGCAGTCAGGCCAGATATTCAGGAAGTCTAGAAGAGGTAAGGGGGAATGGTCAGTGGACCGGTGATCCCGCTTCTCTGTCTCCTTCCTTACATTAGAGAGTTCCGGTGTGAGGCAGAGAGCACAACTGGAAAGAAAGAGGATCAGAATTAATACTGCTCTTGAAAAGAGTGGTGTCTGCTAATGTGAATATATTGACCATTTAATTGGCTTAAGGCACCACACTTGGTCCCTTAAGAATTGTTTTTGAGATCCTAGATGGTACTGCAATAGAATTCTGTCTCCATCTGGGGTGTTGGTGCCAGAATCTTTATACAAATGAACTGCTTTTTATTCTTTCCATTGCCTTCTTCTTCCAAAGAATACCAGCACATATACTTAATTCAGAAAAGCATGCTTTGGTTTCAAGTTCTTATTAAGGCTTAGGAAAGATTACTAGTATATAATTCTGAGGTTCATAATTTCCCTTAAAATAAGCTATAGGTTAATGTGTAAACCCCCCCTGCAGATTTTTCCCTTTGTTTAAATAATATCCTGTAATTCAAGCCAATATACTTTACAATAGCATGTTAAAAGCAAATAGGAAAGCAGTTTAGCTCTAAATTAAGGTTTCTCCATCCGCATTTCTACTCACTCTGGATATTTTCTGATACAAAGCTCTGGTCTCCCTTTTTGTGATGTTATTCTGCAGTAGTAAAGCCAGTAACCACAGCTTCATAATGCTAAGCACTCCGGTGGGGAACACAAACAGAGTGCATAAACCAAAGTATTCATTTCATGAGGTTTTATTAAAAGGCTTCACCTCTAAATTGAGCTGTCATACACTGTTGGGAAACTTTCTACCACAGTTTATTTTAACTATGTAAAACATTAAAGCAATGCAATTTCTCCAGCTTTTCATATAATGGGCATGACCTCTCTTACACACTCCAAGCAATCTATACCGCATTTAATCAAATGGGCTGGAGAGTAAAATCAGGCCATATGTTTTCGCACTTTCCCCAGTTTGCAGAAATGACCCCAACCTCGCTAACATGCTGTAGCTTTCCATGTATACCCAGCAAGCTCTTTGGCGTTCTTACTGAGAAGCTATACCGCACGATTCAAAGATCTCCTTCAGACGAGAAGGACCTCGGGTAATTTATAAATCATTCATTTGTGACACAGCTTCATACAGCGTCTCAAGGAATCGCACTAACTGCTTTTGCAGTTCCCTCAAATGTTGCTTTCGCTTGGTAGTGTCATAGGTCATTACCGATTTTTTCCCTATGTAAGCAATACCAACTTTCTATTAAAAATACTAATTTCCACCCTACAACAGTGTCTTTTGAAGTAGCGTGTCTATTAAAAAAAATCAAGTTGCTTTGAAATATTAAAGGAATATATTTAACTAAAGGATTTTCAGGCAGGTTGTTTTTCTGTATTCCTGATGACAGACGGATTGGAGCCTACAAAGTCAATAGTAAATTTTATTAAAGTCATTATTTTCCTGTTACAGGCCTCGTGCTTTAAACAAACTACAGCTGACAATGCTGTCGCACACACTGTCATACTGTAAAATGTCCCCTCTTCATTACCGCGGGGACAACTCATTTAGAACTTTGAAAGTGTTTTCACGATGGAGTTGCTCATTTGCAGAGCTGGCCTATGGCTGTGTTTAAAGAATGTGGTTGATCCTTCTCTTTTCCTCTAAATATTCTAGAGAAGAAAAAAAAATCAACTTGCCAACACAACATTTTTAGGATAAAGATGAATGTCCCTTCTCCCTGGATAAAATATATTTCAATCACTCCATATTACTGGGCTCTGACTATGGATGACATTATTTTTTCAAATTGGGTGTAAGCAAGGGCAACGCACTTGACATCTACCTAAAATTAGGAATTTTAACTTTCCCACAAATTACATTCTTTAATGAATACTCCACCTCCTCTGCATCATCTTCTTGATCAACATAACCTTGGGTATATGAATGTAAAATTGCTAGAAATCAAATAATCATCCAGAAGACATTTTTAGGAAAATCAGAAGGAATATGTCCATTGTTTTGGACCCAGGGCTTATTATTCCAAGTTGTGCTCATTAACTCCCTTATAACCCACACGTTGTCTCACCGTCCTTTAACATATATTGCAACACTTTAAAATGGATTTTCTTTTCTTTTCCACATGCACCCACACCCCTGTGAAGGAGAAGAGAAAGGACCAGAGGGAAAAACAAAAACAACTTGCCTTTACATTTGAAGTCAGATGTAATCAATGCCACTAAATCCACAGGCATTTCTTGAACTCTTTTCCTATTTTAAGATGTTTCTATAAAGTATATCTATTCTGATCAGGACTATCAAATCCAGATAAAACTTTACACTAGAGTCTTTAAGCTCAGTCAGAATTACTAGACTCTCCTTTCTTCCCTTTGGAGAAAACACCTGAGCAGGAGAGGCCAGATGCGTCGTCAACTGTCTGCACGGACATGGTTGGGCCTCTCCTCTGCCCTTCACATCTGCCAGCGTTTTACTTTAGCTTATGCTGCGTTCAGACCCAGAAGAAAAATGAGAAGATGTATGTAAACCCTTGTCCTAGACTAATAAAGGCTCGATCAATGGCATGTCTTTGATTTCAAATCGAGGTCTCTCCTGTTCGATCTTTAGACAGCAATCTTTGCTGCCGGTCTGTGCCTACATTCAGAGGTTGTTGGTATCTATTTCTGTGGCCTTTCTGATCAAGTGAAATAGGATGGAGACCATACACTGTTTTCTCTTTGAGATGGAAAATAATTCATGTAAATGAGTAGCTAATAAGTTCCATCCCTCTAAAAAGGATAAATATTATTTAGTTAAAAAAAATTCCAATTTTTTCCTGGTTTATTTTTTTATTATCATACTATAACTAAGCTATGTTTAGATGTTTTGTACATAAATAGCTCTCACTTCCCACTACACATACACATATTCCACATACACACATACACATACAACACAACTCATGACCTAGTCAATAACTATAACAACCATGAATTTCCCCACAGTTCATAATCCCAGCTAAACCGCAATCATTGGAGTTCCTTTTACCACATGGTGTGAACTTAGATGGTATCAAAATGCCTGATTTATGATGTGTGTGTTACTGTTCAGTTAAAAGTGCTTTTCCTATTTTTTCTTATCAATAGAAAACTTTAAAGATATTTAAAAGCAATGCCTTTAAACCTTCTGGCTGCCATCAAGCAAAAATGGCAGGTGGCTATATGAAAGTGGTAGAATACATTTAAAGGACATCATTCATAGGGAAAAGGTGTAACATTGCTTAGAGACCATTTTACACTTTCTCCTGGGAAGAAGGTGTTTTGGGGTGATGTGGGTTTCTTTCCATTTGCCCAGTGCACACATTAGCTGCTTTATAGAGCAATGTTGTTATTTTTAAGGAAGATGGAAAAATGAAACATTAGAAAACCTCAGCAATAAGGAGAGCTGAGTCTGACAATGATAAAGAGGCCAGAAGTGTCAACTTAAAGCCACAAATTACTTAAATAAATAAAAGAAGCTTAAAATGCTTTACCATTAGGCAACCTTTTGAGAAGCAGAGGAGAAGGAACCTAATGCTCATGAAACAAGACTAATTAAGGAAAAGGAGAGAAACATCTTATGGCTGCTACTCCAAAGAGGCTATATGATGTGACTCAGGCATACTTGTTAAAGGGGAGACAATACTTCGATGTTCAGAGCAAATAAAAAATTATAAATATTGTGAATATGAGCTGCTCAGACAAGCCTCTGAAACCTGTTGCAGTAAGAAGTTAGGTTCAGAATAAACAATACAATTGGCTCTTAACCTGTACCGTCTCCATTTGGGCTCCTTTATGGGAAGTAACTAACATGCCTTCCTTCTTCCCATCTCTGTTGAATTCAGTGGCCCCTGAGAACCTCCAAAAGTCCAGGTGTCATCAAGGTGAAGCTATTACATTTTCTCTCACTAAAGGAAAAAATTCCGGATGTGAGTCACTCCTAAACAGAAACTACTCATATTTAAGACTGTAGTTGAAATTGCTATGCAGATATTATGATAGTATTATAATCTAGTATGATAAATACTTTAGGAAGACATGATTGCTTTTTAGCAAGGAAGCTAAGCTTGTGTTTATGACAGACAGTAATAATGCGTCCTGGGTAACCGTTAACCTATCACGATGTCACAGGTTCTTAGAAATTTAAGCTGGAGGGCAAGCCCTCCCACTTTACTAATGAAGAGTCGAGGCCCCACCAGGAAGGATGTGCCTCGGTGCTTGGCACCCATCAGCAGCGGAATGGATGGGAAAAGTTTATTTATGTGTTTGTATCTCCACCTGGGGCTCTGATAGTGTAGGAATTAACCCATTCTTCCACATGATTATTATTTCAACCTAAGTGCACCTTAAACGTGATGCGCAGTCCCAGAGGCAGAATGGACGTTTTCGGATGTCTTTAAGCAGAGAGAACACTGAAGGCTGGTGTCAGAGTGAAAGTAATCGCTTGCTTGAATGCTGTTGCTGTTTTTTATTCCAGAGTGATACACAGAGACAGAAATGGAAGGCCCCCTCACTCCTGTCTCTGGTGATACTATGCCTAATTATCATGTTTCATCATTGTTATAGCCTACCTTCCCCCTGATAAACAATTAACCAGTATTAATTTTTAATTTTGGACTCATCTTTCAGTTGTGCTTCTGATATCTTTGGAGGCAGAATGAAGAGCATTGAATTGAATAGGCTATACAGTTGATTTTATTAATTAGTAGGAAATATTTATTAAAACAATAACAGCAGTGGAGCCCAGCCAGTGTGTCTCAGTGGATTGGGCATCGTCCTATGCACCAAGAGGTCGCCAGTTTGATTTCTGGTCAGGGCACATGCCCAGGTTGTGGGCTTGATCTCCAGTGGGGGGCATGCAGGGGGCAGCCGATCAATGTTTCTCTCTCACTGATATTTCTATTTCTCCTTTCCTCTCCTCTAAAAATTCAATAAAGATATATATATATTTTTAAGAAAGCAATGGAAAAGAGAAAAATGTTAATTCAGTCTTTATGGACATTGCTAATTTTGTGAATTATTATGAAATAATTTGACATAAAGGACCTATAAGTATTATTTACAGGGTTATATAAAAGTATATAAGTGTTATATACAATATGTATATGTATGTACATATAATGTGGAAATATTATATACTATTTATATTATTTAGTGATATAATTAGTACTCATGGGGTTGTACAAAGATATATAAACTCTGAAAGAAAATATGTAAACCAGTTTTACAATGATCATAAAAATAAAGTTTTTACATATATGTAAGAGGATCCCACTGTGAAATAGAGGATGGAAACTTTTCATGGCCAGGTCCCTCGTGCGCTCGGCACCCACCCTTCTATGCTATGCTTTGCGTACATAGACCTTGGAATTTCCTGCCCAAATTGTCCTAACCCTTCCTCTGGTGCCTGAAAACCTCAATGCCTGGACCCAATCTTCCAAGGACAGATTGCACACATTGTAGAATTTTTTTTTTTTTAATATTTTTGGATCACAAATGAACATAGGTAATTGAAACCACAGAAAGCAAAACAGTGGATAAGGGAATACTACTGCAACTCACTTTTAAATTACCTACACTGATAATAGACAAATATGTAAATTGACCATACCTCTGCTACACGCCACAGTCAATCAGGAGGGAATATGCAAATTAGCAGGACAAAGATGGTGGCAGCCACGGAGCCAGCCAGAGTGGGCAGGAGGCTTGGGTTGCCCCCAGCAACAGAGGAAGCCAGGCTACCCACCAGCCTGGGCTGGCTGCTGAAGGACGGGCCTGTGGGCGGCGGCATGAGCATGCAGGAGGCTTGGGTCGCTGGGGCTGGCCACCGAGGGAGGGGCCTGCAAACAGCCCAGCAGTCGGACATCCCCCGATGGGTCCCAGATTGGAGAGGGTGCAGGCTGGGCTGAGGGACACCCTCCCCCCGCCTCATGCACGAATTTCATGCACCAGGTCACTAGTCATTGACATAATTCAAAAGTATCCTATATAATACAAGGGTAATATGAAAATTGACCCTAAGGTCAATTGAGGGTCCCCGCTGTGGGGGGTGGCCAGCCTGAAAATGGCCCTCAGCCCCCTACCCAGGCTGGCCATGCCCCCATGGGGTGAGGGTCCCCACTGAGGGGTGTGGCCAGCCTGCAAACAGCCATCAGCTCCTCACCCAGGCTGGCCAGGCACCCCAGCAGTGACCCTCATCCTGAAGGGGATATGGCCAGCCTGAAAACAGCCCTCAGCCCCTCACCCAGGTTGGCCACACCCCCCAGCCTGGACCCTCACCCCATGGTGGCCTGAAAACTGCCCCAGCCCTTTGCCCAGGCCAGCACCATCTCCAATGGGGACCCCCACCCCAATGGGGGCGTGGCTTGGCTGCAAACCACCACAGGCCCCTCTCCTATGCTGCCCCACCCCCCAAGGGAACCCCCACCCTGATCCTGGACACCCATCAGGGAAAACCAGCCAGCCCCCACCCATGCACCGGCCCTCTATCTATACTAATAAAAGGGTAATATACTAATTTGACTGGGAGACCTTCCAGGAGACCTTCTGGATGTTCTTCTGGACCAGGGGTGGGCAAACTTTTTGACTCGAGGGCCACAGTGAGTTCTTAAACTGGACCGGAGGGCCGGAACAAAAGCATGGATAGAGTGTTTATGTGAACTAATATAAATTCAAAGTAAACATCATTACATAAAAGGGTACGGTCTTTTATTTCAATAGTTTTATTCATTTCAAATGAGCCGGATCAGGCCCGTGGGCCGTAGTTTGCCCATGGCTGTTCTGGACAAAGCCATGGTGGTGGGGCCGTGGTTAGGGGCCAAGAAGGGAGGGCAGTTGTGGGTTATCAGGCCAGGATGGGACTGCAGTTGTGGGTGATCAGGCTGGTGGGGTGGGCTGTCGGGGGTGATCAGGCCAGCAGTTGGGGGTGAGCAGGCTGGCGGGGGTGGGTAGTTAGGGTGAGCAGGCCAGTGGGGAGCCAGTTGGGGGCGAGCAGGATGGCAGGCAGATTGGTTAGGGGCAATCAGGCAGGCAGGCAGGTGAGCAGTTAGAAGCCAGCAGTCCTGGATTGCGAGATGGATGCCTGACTGCTGGTTTAGGCCTGATCCTGATGGGTCCCAGATTGGAGAGGGTGCAGGCTGGGCTAGGGACACCTCGAGCATGAATCTCATGCACCGGGCCACTAGTCATTGGGATAATTCAAAAGTATCCTATATAATACAAGGGTAATATGCAAATTGACCCTAAGGGCTGAACAACTGGGAATGACCAGTTGCTATGATGTGCACTGACCACCAGGGGGCAGACACTCAATGCAGGAGCTGCCCCCTGGTGGTCAGTGCACTCCCAAAGGGGAAGCTCCACTCAGCCACAAGCTGGGCTGATGGCTGCAAGTGCTGCAGCAGTGGCGAGAGCCTCTCCTGCCTCCATGACAGCGCCAAGGCTGTCTGACTGTGGTTTAGGGAGCGGACCTAAGCCCTCAGTCAGACACTCCATGTTGGCTCCCGGGCTGCCAGCTTAGGCCTGATCCCCCCGGGGAGCGGGCCTAAGCTCGTAGGTGGACATCCCCTGAGGGCTCCCGGGCTGCCAGAGGGCATAGGCTGGGTCATTGCCCCCCCCCACCCCCGAAGTGCACAAATTTTTGTGCACCGGGCCTCTAGTTTAAAATAAAATGAAATGAACAAGCCATATATCAAAATTTGTGAGATTCCTCTAAAGCAGTATTTGAAGGAAATTTATAGCTGAAGTGCTGACATTAAACAAATTTCAACTAGATGTTTTGACCTCTGCCTTAAAAAAACTGAAAAAAAAAATAACAAATGAAACAAAAAATAAGAAAATATATAAATAAACCCAAAGTGTGCAAAAAAAATATATGAAGATATAAGCATTAAAGTGGAAGATAATTAAGCAAAAAAACAGAAAAACAATAGAGAAAATCAATGAAACCAAAAGCTGACTTGAGAAGATCAAGAAAAGTAATAAACCTATAACCATGCTGATGATAAGTAAATGAGAGCGGACACAATATCTAATATCAGGAGTGAGAGAGGTGAAAGCAATTCAGATTATCCATAAATTAAAAGGATGATAGGGAAATAATTTGAACAACTTTATGCCAACAAGTGTGACAACATAAATAAAATAGATAATTCCTTGAAGAATAATGTCAAATCTCACTAAAATGAATAAATAAAATTAAAAACCATGCATCTACTAAAAATTTTAAATTACATTTAAAAATATTACCATTAAAAAATTTTAGGCCCAAACAAAGAGATTACAAAAAGAAAAAGCATAGAGCAATATCTTTATGAGCATAGATGTGAATATTCTAAACACAGTTTTAGCAAACCAACTTTAACATTACTTAAGAAGATAAATACCTCCTGAACAAATGGGCTTTATTCCAGGAATGATTTAACATTTAAAAATGATCAACATAAATCAATGTAATTCACTATGTGATAGATTAATAGATTTCTTAAAAAAATCTGATTGCCATCTCAACAAATGCAGATGAAGTATTTGACAAACTTAGAGTAAAACTGAAAAAATTATGTGCAAGATCTGAACACTGAAAACTATAAAACACTGCTGACAGAAATTAAAGACAAATAATTGGAAAAAATATATCATATTCATGGGTCAGAAGACACAATATTGTTAAGATTCTAATTTTTCCCAAATTGATCTGTTGAATCAATACCCAATCAAAAATGCAACCAAGTGTCTTTGCAGAAGTTGACAAACTGATTTTAAAGTTTAAATGGCAATAAAAATGATACCAGATAGTGCAAACAAATTTGAAAAAGAAAATCAAATTGGAAGCCTAACTTTACTTGATTTCAAGGCTTTTTGTAAAGCTACCAAAATTGAGACATCATTATAGTGATATGATAAATAGATCAATGAAACAGAGTACGGAATCTATTAATAGACACACATGTAAGATGAGCTCATTTTATGACAGAGATGCCAAGGTAAGTCAGCAAATTGCTACTAAGACAAATGGTTCTAAAACTATTAGGTATCCATATGCAAAAACATTCACTACAATCCATAGCTAGGATGATATACAAAATTAACTAAAAAACAATTATGAAGCTAAATATGAAACCTAAAACTGCAAAATTTTTAGAAGAAAATGAGACTATTTTGACTTTGTGTTAGGCAAATATTTCTTAATTATGTCAATAAAAGCAAACTACATTGAAGAAAAATTATGATAAATTGGACTTCATCACAATGAAAAAGACATGCTCTTTGAAAGACACTGTTAAAAGACTGAAAAGATAAGGCAGAGATTGGGAGAAAATACTTGGAAGACACCTATCTCATAAAGAACATGTATCTGGAACTTTTCTCTAGTTGTGAGAGAACTCTTACAACTCAATAATAAGAATATAAATAACCCAAAAGTTAGAACAAGGTAGAATAAATACTTTTCCAAAAAAGATAAGATATAATAGATAAGCATATTAAAAGATGCTTAACATCATTATTTACTAAGAAAATACAAATTAAAAGTGCAATGAATAGCATTACATACATTAGAATGACTAACATTAAAAAGACTGATCTTACCAAGAGTTAATGAGGCTACGAAGCAACTGGAATCTCATTCATTGCTAATGAGAATGTAAAATGTTATAATCACAGTGGAAACCAGTTGATATTCTGTTAAAAAGTTAAACATGTCATTCATAAGAACCAGTCATTCTACTCCTGGAGAAATATAAACCTATGTCCAAACAGGAATGTTCGTGGCAGCTTTATTTATAACAAGAGGCCCGGTGCACGAATTCATGCAACAGTGGGGTCCCTTGGCCTGGCCTGCAGGATGGGACAGAAACCAGCTTTCAGACATCCCCTGAGGGGTCCTAGATTGCAAGGGGGCACAGGCCAGGCCAAGGGACCCCACTGATGCACAATTGGGGCCGGTGAGGGATGTGGGAGGTTGGCCAGCCAGGGAGGGACCATAGTAAGACTCCAGGGCATGTCTGGCCCATCTCACTCAGTCCAGATCACCCGGACCCTGGCAGCAAGCTAACCTACCAGTCAGAGCGTCTGCCTCCTGGTGGTCAGTGCACATTATAGCGACTGGTCGACAGTTGATTGTCTGCCACCTGGTGGTGAGTGCACTTCATAGTGAGCAGTTGAGCGGACTTAGCATATCATTAGCATATTACACTTTGGTTTAACAGATGACTGGACACTTAGCATATTAGGTTTTTATTATATAAGATTGTGTCAAACTGGAAACAACCAAAATGGTCATCAATATGTGAATGTATAGGCCTAACCGGTTTGGCTCAGTAGATAGAGTGTCAGCCTGCGGACTAAAGGGTCCCCGGTTTGATTCCGGTCAAGGTCATGTACCTTGGTTGTGGCACATCCCCATGGTTCTCTTTCATCAATGTTTCTAACTCTATCCCTCTCCCTTCCTCTCTGCAAAAAATCAATAAAAAATATTAAAAAAAAATACATGAATGGATAAACAACTTGTAATAGATCCATACAATGAAATTCTATCTACACTAATAAAAGACAAAGATGCTAATTGACAGTACCTTCGCTATGCCCTAAGCCACGCCCACCAGCCAATCAGAGCAACTATATACAAATTAACCCAACCAAGATGGCGGCTGGCAGCCACCGAGCTGGAGCAAGCAGAAGGCTTGGTTGCCCGGGCAATGGAGGAAGCCAAGCTTCCAGCCAGCCCTGAGCTGGCTGTGGCCTCCGCTCATGGCAACAAAGTTTAAATTATAGAAACTAAATAAATCCCAGATACTTGCTTCCAGCCAGCCTCCACTGGGATCTTGGGTGGCTAAGGGCTGTGACCAGCCTGCAAACAGCCATCAGCCCCTCACCCAGGATGATCACATCCTCATGGGGTGAGGGTCGCTGCTGGGGGCTTAGCCAGCCTGCAAACGGCGCTCAGCCCCTGACCCAGACTGGCCAGGCACCCCAGTAGGACTCCCCACCCTGAAGGGGCTGTGACCAGCCTGCAAACGGCCCTCAGCCTCTCACGCAGAATGGCCAGGCACCCCAGTGGGGAACCCCACACTGAAGGGGCTGTGGCTAGTCTGCAAACAGCCATCAGCCCCTCACCCAGGATGGCCAGACACCCCAGCAGGGATCCCTACCCTGAAGGGGATGTGTCAAGTCTACAAACAGCCATCAACCACTCACCCAGGCTGCCCACACCCTCATGGGGTGAAGGTCCCTGCTGGGGGGCTTGGCCAGCCTGCAAACAACCATCAGCACCTCACCCAGGCTGACCAGGCACCCCAGCAGAACCCACCCCCCCACGCTGAAGGGGGTGTGGCCAGTCTGAAAAAGCCCCTCAGCCCCTCACCCAGGCTGGCCAAGCACTCCAGTGGAGACTCCCACACTGAAGGGGGTGTGGCCAACCTGCAAACAGCCATCAGCCCCTCACCCAGGCTGGCCAGGCACTCCTATATAATAAAAGGGTAATATGCAAATTGACCCTAACAGCAGAACGACTGAGAATGTCTGGTCACTATGACACACACTGACCTCCAGGGGCAGGTGCTAAATGCAGGAGCTGCCCCCTGGTGGTCAGTGCGCTCCCACGGGGGGAGCTCTGCTCAGCCACAAGCCAGGCTGACGGCTGCCAGCACAGCGGTGGTGGCAGGAGCCTCTCCCGTCTCCTCAGCAGCGCTAAGGATGTCCGACTGCAGCTTAGGCCTGGTCCCCGCTGGCAAGTGGACATCCCGCAAGGGCTCCTGGGCTGCCAGAGGGATGTCTGACTGCCAGCTTAGGCTCGATCCCCCAGGGAGTGGTCCTAAGCCAGCAGGTGGTCATCCCCCTGAGGGGTCCCAGACTGTGAGAGGGCACAGACCGGGCTGAGGGACCCCCCCGAGTGCACACATTTTTGTGCACCGGGCCTCTAGTTTAACAATAAAAAGGAATAAACATATGCAACAGATGAGTCACAAATAATTATGCTGAGTGAAAGAAGCCAAACAAACAACAATATCTACCGTATTATTCCATTTATTAAGAATTCCAGAAGATCAAAAACTATCTATCATGAACAGAAAGCATATACATGGTTGCCTGCAAATGAGAAAGTCTGGGAAGGAGTGATTAACAAGAGCAGGGGTCCTCAAACTACGGCCTGCGGGCCACATGCAAATACAAATATTGTATTTGTTCCCGGTTGTTTTTTTTTTGTTTGTTTTTTTTTTTTTTTTTTTTTACTTCAAAATAAGATATGTGCAGTGTGCATAGGAATTTGTAAATAGTTTTTTTTTAAACTATAGTCCGGCCCTCCAACAGTCTGAGGGACAGTGAACTGGCCCCCTGTTTAAAAAGTTTGAGGACCCCTGATCAAGAGGCATGAGGAATGATAGATATGCTTACTCTCTAAATTGTGATGATGGTTTCGTAGGTATACACACTTGTTAAAATGTATAAGATTGAAGACTTTAACTAGTTTATTGTATGTCAATTAGATATCAGCGACCTGTTAAAAAATCATTAAGATGAATTTGATTTATTCCTCTCTCTTTTTTGTGTTCTTTAGGCACTTGGAGAGTTAAAATTTTGTATGCTTATGGTTTTCCTTAAGGACCTTGCCTTTCCAAGTTTACCAGAAGAATCCAAGGCCAATTTTCACTGGTCTTATTGCTTAAATTTTGTTACAATTAATGTGCCAAACATTCTTTTAAGTATTTTATTTACACACTTTCATTTGTTTTTCCTCTTCCTTTCTTTTCTTTCCTTGACTGTAGCTCTCTGGTTAAGCTCGTCCCACCTGACCAATTCTATAAGTAGTATATACAATGTATTTAAAATTTAGGGTATTCACATTACTTTTCCTGGCCGGGGTACCAGGACTAATGAAACAAAATTTGGATTTTGTAAAACTTATATTACAAGAAAAGCAATAGAGAAAATTTTAATTTATAAAAAAGTAAGGCAAAGATAGAATTTCAAAGTACTACTTATGCTACCTAGAGAGTAGTTTAGCCTAGAGAGATTTCTGAACACATAAATCTTTACTGTTTTCATTGTTCCCATTTCCTCTAGTAAGTCTTCTAGAGTCAAGGATTATCACTAGTCCATTATTAGTAACTCTTCCCTTCAAGGAATGTTGCCTTTTCCTGTTGCTCTACTCTAGTATCTGCTCTTTTCATTACTATACAAGTGGCTTCCAGTTATTTGATGCTCTCACCTGGGGAACTATCCACCCATGTCTGTGTCTCTTTCTTTCTATTCCAAATGCACATCTTCTATTTATATTCAGAGTTTCTACCGTAATTACTTACTAGTACTTTTTTGGTATTGTACATTGATGGGCATAACCTAAAGCCATTGCATTTACAGATTCTTCCCAAATCACCTTACAGTTCCTATCTGTCCTGGGGTTCTTTGAAGATGTATTTTAGTTTTTTAAATATATTTTTATTGATTTCAGAGAGAAAGGGAGAGAGAGGGAGAGAGAAACATCAATGATGATGGAGAATCATTGATTGATTGCCTTCTGTACTCCCCACACTGGGGATTGAACTCGCATGCTGGGCGTGTGCCCTGACCAGGAATCGAACTGTCACCTCCTGGTTCATAGGTTGATGATGCTCAACCACTGAACCATGCCGGCTGGGCTGAAGATGTATTTTAAAGATGTATTTAGATGTCTTCCAATTTAAATGGAGCATGTGGATGGTTAACAATAAAAGTCTAAATTGTTATGTAGAGAAACGCCAGCACTCTTCTCTGCAATTATCATAAGTCATTTTCCCTAGGAAAAATCTTAGAAAATATTTTGCTTTTACTGATTAGCTAAATCCTCCAAAGGAGGAAAACTGGTTTATACATGTAGAAATAACTTCATTTCATTAGAGTACACTATGATATATGGTACCCTAGCAAATACTAAAAGCGCCTGTGAATTCTCTTCTATACCTGCATCCTGCAAATGTTGATGAAAGACATCAATTTGATGAGAAATCATTCTATGTAACTTAGCTTACATTTAGTTTGAAATAATAATATAGAAACTTTTGTCTACATATCTCTTAGCATTTTAGAGGTGGACATATGATTGGTGATTGGCTATTTCAAATCTCAAGTGGTAAATTTAAGTAAGAACTGCATTAATGAGTTTATCTGAAAATGACCACTAAGTGAGGAATATATGCACACGTTCCCATAGTAATTTCTTCCTATTTATCATCTGGACATTTCCATCCTGGTCTAAGTATCATCCCAGAGTTGTACCATGCAATCTAGTTATTCTAATTTTGAAATTGATTAAATCCAGCAAGCAAAAATACTCCCTAGATGCCATTCATGGAAAGTTTCTTTTAAGCTGCTTTTGAAATTGTATATTGGTATTTTAATACTAACACTCATTTTACTGTTTCTCTTAGATTCCTGTTTTATTTCAAATGCAAGTGAAAAAAAATCAAGGAAATTTTGCAACAATGATCTCAGATGGTACTAAATACAAGTTGAAAGAATTTAGTGGACTACTCAATAATAACGTTGTCCTAAATAAGCCAGTGTGAATGATGGAAGATTATTAAGTTACTAGAAGCCCAATACATGAAATTTGTGCAAGAGTAGGCCTTCCTTCCCCCTGTTGCTGTCACTGGCTTCCCTCTGGCACCTGGGACCCAGGCTTCCCTCCCAGCCCCAGCTTCGTCCAGAAGGTCGTCCGGAAGAATGTCTGATCTAATTAGCATATTATGCTTTTATTGTCATAGATTATCTTAACACATACAATGCTAATTTTCAAAATCCACTAAGAAAGGTTTTAAATTAGTAACTTTTCTACTATTATCAAAGTTTAAGTGATAATTACCACTTTCAAAATGTTTACATTCAAATATGGTCTATACAAAGTTGAAATGCATCATTGATAACCAATATGTTGAAACTAATGACGCGGTGCACAGATTTGTGCACATTGAAAGGAAATTAATTAGAAGGTGGCCAGCAAGGCCGGACTGGGCGAGATGGGCCAGACAGGCCCTGGAGCCAACCTCCCACAGTCTCTCCCTGGCGTCTGCGGAGTGAGTGGGGTCCCTCCCGGCAGGTGGGGTCCCTCAGCCTGGCCTGCAGGGATCAGGCCAAAACTGGGTCTTCAACATCCCCTGAGGGGTCCTGGAGTGCAAGAGGCACTCTGCAAAGTTGCTATTGTACAGGGTGTGAAACACAAATGCAAGTGTGCAGTAAACCAGACTCGGGGCAACAGTGCCCCAGAAACAACATAACCCACGGCTGAAGGTGGAATGGCACAGCTCTGCAAGGAATCGGGCTTCCTCTTCTCTGGTTTCAGGATGCATCACCTGAGAACTGCCCCTGCCAAGTCACTGAAGTTCAGCAGCTCCTGCATTGAGCGTCTGCCCTCTGGTGGTCAGTGCGTGTCATAGCGACTGGTCAGATGGGTGGAGGGACACTTACCATATTAGCCTTAAATATATATAGATAAGCTACTAGGTTGGTGGGTGTGGGGAGGCAAAAGAAAGTAAAGGAAGAATAAATGGTGATGGAAGGAGATTTGACTTGGGGTAGTGAACACACAATACAATATACAGATGATGTATTATACAATTGTACAACTGAAACCTATATAATTTTATTAACCAACTAGTAGCCCAGTGCACGAAATTTGTGCACTGGGGTGGGGGTGGGGGGAAAGAGCCCCTCAGTCTGGCCTTCACCCTCTCCAATCTGAGACCCCTGAGGGAATATCCAACTACCTGTTTGTGCCCACACTTTTAACAGATAACAGCTCCATTGTTGTTTCTTTCTTATGCTTAAAACCATTGGAATTAGTAGATATTCAAAGTGTGTATACATTTTGGGGGGACACCCTGAATATCTCTAGTCAGCGTGAAAGAAACCAACAGCAGATTTGGAACCCCCAGACAGGGAACCTCGCTCACTCCCCACATGTCTCCCCACTTCACTTTCCACCTTTGTGGGCAGCAGGAGAATCAACGTTTTCTCTCATTAATTTGGAAAAGCACGTCCTGTCACCCGCTGCCTGGCAGGAGTGTGCTAGGCCCCAAGCAAGCGAGGCTCAGTCAGGGCAGCCTTCGCTCATGGGTGCTGGCACCCAAAGTGCACATTCCTCCTCCTCAGTCGCCCCGACTATCCCACTGTTTCACTGAGAGGACGGAATTCCTCTCCCCCTCTGGGTTCTTGATCTTGAACGCTGACCGAAGGCACCTCAGCGAGGGCCGCCCGCGCCCACCAGGTGTGTCTGTCTGCATCTGCTCCCATCTCAGCACCTGCATTAACCCCCCAGAGGTGATCTCATAGCTGCACTGGCCTCCGTGGGAACAGGACATCACCACGCCGCCCTCTCATTGTCATCTCACAGGCGCCCACCCTCAGCACCCAGAACACCCAGACACTCTCCAAAGGACGTGAGCGCATCAGAGGGGATGTGTGCACATCCTGTGGGGGTGTTAGGCATGCTGGGTTGATGGAAGTGCGGTGGAGAGGCGGGGGGGGAACTTGTGCACGCCTTGGTTTGCAACTGTTGCAGGCGCGGGAGGGTGACAGTGTGCTGGGGGATGTTCGCATGCCAGGGGGGATGTGCACACCGGAGGCCTCTGGCTTTGCAGATCTGCAAACCCCCGTGGTGCGGCCAGGAGGACGTCAGTCTGGCCCGCCACGGTGGCTGTCCCTGTGATCCTGCACCTTCTGGGCCAGAAGGCGGATCTTGCACAGCCACTCCTGGGCACTGATGGCCTGCAGGCGCTACTTCAGCTCAGCCTGCAGGCTCCGCTTGGCGCACTCCCAGCTGTCACCACTGCCATGTGGGGAGTACTGGCCGCCCTCCGCTGGCCTGCCTCCCCTGTTCAGAGGCTCTCTGCGCTGCTCACCTGCCCAGAGTGACTGGGGCTGGGCGGAAGCCAGGCATCCTGCCCTGCCCAACCCCAGCCGATCCGCTCCTGTGCGAGCTGCTGCCCCGCTGGATCCGGGTCCCGGGACCATGGACAGCCTCAAGCACTGCCCCCCGCCCGTCAGGGTCATGGATCTGGGTCCCGGGACCGTGGACAGCCTCAAGCACTGCCCCCCGCCCACCAGGGTCACAGATCCGGGCCCCGGGACCATGGACAGCCTCAAGCACTGCCCCCACCCGGCAGGGTCACAGATCTGGGTCCTGGGACCGCGGACAGCCTCAAGCATTGCCCCCCGCCTGCGAGGTCATATATCCGGGTCCCAGAACATGGACAGCCTCAAGCGCTGCCCCCTGCCCGCCAGGTCATGGATCCGGGTCCCAGACTGCGGACAGCCTTGCCCGCTGCTGCCCGTCTTCAGTATGCAAATTAGCCGCCATCTTGTTGCTTTAGGGTGGGGGTCCCCACTGGGGTTCCTGGCCAGTCTGGGTGAGGGGATGATGGCTGTTTTCAGCTGGTCACACCTCCTCAGGGTGGGGGCCCCACTGGGGTGCCTGGCCAGTCTGGGTGAGGGGCTGAGGGCCGTTTTCAGGCTGGCGGGCGACTGAAGCTCCCAGCCTCTTCTTTTTTTCTTTTTTTTTTTTATTCTGGGATTTATTTACCTTCTATGGCTGTCACTGGAGCTGAGAGCCGGCTTTAGCTCTGAGGCCCGGCTGCAGCTCTGAGACCTCGGCTGCTGAAAGCAGGGATCTGGGTTTGTTTGGGTTCTATAATTGAAACACTGTTGCGATCCTGCTGGCTGAAGCCTGGCTGGCCGAAAGCAGGTTTCTGGGTTTTGTTTATCTTCTATAATTGCAACATAGTTGCTTAGAGTTGCAGCTCAGAGGCCGGCAGTGGCAGGCAGGGAACCTTGGCTTCCTCCATCACTGGAGCAAGCAAGCCTCCTGTTCGCTTCAGCTGCCTGGCTGCCCGCCGCCATCTTGGTTGGCAGTTAATTTGCATAGCGCCCTGATTAGCCAATGGGAAGTGTGTTGGAGCTACAGTTAATTACCATGTTTGTCTATTATTATATAGGATGCCACCTCAATAATTTAATAAAATTAAAAAAATAAGAATAATAAAGGAAATGTCTAAACTAAAAAAAATAAGCTACTAGGTTAACTAATCATTGTGGATGCCTCAAATTAAAGCTTTCTGCTACCTTTGCATACATTTAAAACTGAAGTAATTTTATTATTTTATCTAAGTTTGTAGCTCTTCCTTGGTCATCCTTCCCAATTTTCCATTTTGGCCTGTATATATCTGCACACTTAAAATTTTACACATGAATACTTTAATGTAGTACATGTAGACCAGACAAGTCTCAATGTAAGCTTGTGTCACTGCAAAATCATCAATTTGTAGGCTAATAAGTACAAATGAAATATGTTGGCTATTTTCTATGATATTGAATTCTATTTAAGGCACTTAAATTTTATGGTATTTTTGATGGATTAATTATAAAATTGCTTTAAATACTTCTGGGGCAGTATGTTTTAATTAGTTAGGCCAACTTCACTTTTGATCTCTTTTGTCAATATAAAGGCAGGGATAATTAATATGTGTTTTTTCAGCCTCCCTAAAAGTAGAAGTAATGATATTACCTAGTTTTAGACAATGAGATATATACAAAGATATTTTTTAAAGTCTCCTAATAAAAGGGACAGATCTTGCTGCTTCATACTTTTTTTCCTGCTTTGATTTGTATTGTGCATGGAGCTGCAGCAACCATCTTGTCCTTATGAGGTTGGGCAACAAAATGTGCATGAAAAATCAATGTGCTAAGGAAGGTAGAACAGAAAGATATGAAGATCCTGGGTCAGGCATGGCTCCAATGAGAGATACACCTCAACTTGCTCTAGCAGACTCTTGCAATGTGTGAGATCATTAAACATTTAAGCTTTTTTTTTTTTTTTGGTTGGCTTTTCTAATACTTTGAGTAATAATATTCTCAATGCCACTGTTCTTTCTCTCTCTCTCTCTCGCTCTCTCTCTCTCTCTCTCTCCCTTTTTTTAAGTAGAGAAACTTCTACTCAGATAACTCTTCTTCAACAGAGTGAGTAGTCATACCCAGGTATTTTAACATAGGTTATAGAATGATTTATTAGTCAAGAATCTGCTTGTTCTGTTAGTTTATATTTGCTAAGTGAAAAAGCAAAGGGTTATTTGAAGTGTTATTTGGGAAGTCACATTATTGCAAAGAAGAAAATCATTAACATAATTAAAAATACAATTGGTGAGAAAATAACGAATGTGTTCAAGGTTATTGAATAAAAAGTTAATAGCAGATATGACTATTAAAGGAAAAATAGTAATCATCAAAGAAAAAATGACTAGTTTAAGAAAAACATTATTTTGTGTGTTTGATCAGAGGTTTAGTATCAATGTTGGGTACTTATTTTAATTCAATTCAGAAATAAGGTTTTGAATTTGCTTGAGAATGTGGTGAAAATGTTGCTCCTGGATATTTGTTACAGCTTAGGGATGATTCACAAATTCAAGGCCCATTTGAATGTTGATTATGTCAAAACATGGCAGATATGGTAGCTGCAAAACTGTTTATTTCACTCTTTAAATGATAAAAGACAATGACTGTGGATTATATACCATTCTTTCATCCTAATTCATTAAAATTATGTGTGTTCACAGCAATTCTAGTTGCCCTCTTGGATCATTAGAATAGAATCATACCTTAGGAATCATCATAATGTGAGCTTGCAAGTTTAGGTACTGCTGATAAAATTCTGACTCTCTCTGAACATAAAATGAGAATGTTGAAATCTGTGTTTTTTTTAATATACAGAAAAGAGTTCATTGTGGCTGATTTGTCTGGACCAATCTCAGTTGTGGTGGATCTCGCCACAGAAATTACCTAATTACAGCTATTGTAACATTTTGTAGAATCCCTGCTAATTGAAGATTGACTGATACTTCACATTAATGACTGGCAACTAAAACAGTAAGTAGCTATTAATGTCTGTGACCAGTGAAAACAGGTTAAGAGGTGAGGTGAATGTAAGGATAGATTTGCCTACATTGAAGAAGGAATCTATCCTATATAATAAGAGAGGGGTATGCTAATTAGCCCAGATAGGCTAATTAGTCATGACCAGTATGCAAATTGACCATCACTCCAACACACAAGATGGCTGCCTCCATGTGGTCAAAGATGGCGGTCACAACATGACCTGCAGTGGAGGGCAGTTAGGGGCAACCAGGCCTGCAGGGGAGGGCAGGAGTGGGGGGAATCAGGCCTGTAGGAGAGGGCAGTTAGGGATGACCAGGCTGTCAGGGGAGTGGTTATGGGGTGATCAGGCTGGTAGGCAGAAGCGGTTAGGGGCAATCAGGCAGGCAGGCAGGTGAGCGGTTGGGAGCCAGAAGTCCTGGATTGTGAAAGGGATGTCCAACTACCCATTTAGGCCCGATCCCGGTGGGGCAGTCGGACATCCCTCGAGGGGTCCCAGATTAGAGAGGGTGCAGGCTGGGCTGAGGGACAAACACACACACACACACACACACACACACACACACCCGTGCACAAATTTCATGCACTGGGCCTCTAATATATCTATCTATCTATCTATATATATATATATATATATATATATATAGAGAGAGAGAGAGAGAGAGAGAGAGAGAGAGAGAGAGAGAGGAAATATGCAAATTAGGCCAGGATGCCATAACGGTCATGACCAGACAGGAGGAGGTTGTGTGGGCAGGTGAGGCCCTGAGCGTAGACAGAGACAGAGACAGGGGGCCATCGAGCTGCTGTGCCCCGGCTAGGGTAGGCCCCCTGGAGCTGGAGAGGACATGGACAGGGGGGCAGCCCACAGCCTCCACAGCAGAGCACAGGCCCGGAGAAGGGAGCCCCCCGCAGAAGCCAGTCGGCTCCCATGGAAGCAGCGCAGCTGCTGGCAGCTCCCACGGAAGCTGTGGGCGGCCTACTGCACACGATATGGCACGATGGGCTACTAGTAAAGGTAATAACAGCATCTGAGTTGTGTTAACTACCCATCATGAGCATGTTTCAAACTGGTACAAATTCACCTGTCTTAAAATTCCAAGCATTACATGCATGTTCAGTGAATCTTGATTGTCTTTGTGGTCATCTGGATGTGGCTAAGGGGGAACAAGGAAGCAAACACCTCAATGTGGATATCAGTGGTAAAATCCTAGTCAGTAAATTTTACTTTTAGTTTTGCCTAGATTTGTTCTTACTTTTCAGATTCTAAATTAGGAAAATTATTCCTCTTAGTTTTTACAGAATCATGGGAATCTAACAATGCCTCCCAAATCACACCTTTCCTTACTAGAGAAAGTTTGGTATATAGGATTTACTGTTTATATAATTTCCCTATCTTAAGAATTTCAATTTCTATATCTATAAACTGATATCTACTTCTGTTGATGATAATTAGAAAATGAGAAAAGATTGGAATCAAGATAACATCAATAAAGCAAATAGCCAAATAGAATAAGACTTTTAGAAATGGAGTCTTGGTATTAAGGTGATATTGGGAGCGGATTCACATGTATTGTTATATAAGTTAGGTAGGAGAAATTGAGATGTTTAACAAAACTTGATAGAGGCCTGGCTGGTGTGGCTCAGTGGTTGGGCTTTGACCCAGGAACCAAGAGATCACCAGTTCAATTCCCAGTCAGGGCACATGCCCGGGTTTTGGGCTCTATCCCCAGTGAGCGATGTGCAGAAGGCAGCAGATTGATGCTGTTCTTCTCTCATCGATGCTTCTATCTCTATCCCTCTCCCTCTCTCTCTAAAAATCAAGAAAAAACGTATTTAAAATAAATAAAATGACACCTTTGACTACTACTTTCCACGTGTCATAAAGGCAATTTCTTAAAAACACATACTCACATACAAAAACAAAGCCTGATAGAATGTGCTGTGTCCTAGGGTCACTCAGGTAAGACAGCAGTTTGTGTTTGAGGAGAGCGAGAGAACTGAGGAGCCTGAAATAGGGGTGGAGCCTCTCTGTGTCAAGGACTCTAGTAGGATCCAGGAAACCTGGCCTTTTAACTCTAAACTCACAGAATCTTTAAATATTGATGAAGACAAAAATGGGGAAACTTCTGTTATAAAAAGTATCTGTAGCAAAACCAACAATTTATCAGTATATTGTTGAAATATAAATGGAATAAGATATTAAAGTGAATTAGGTCACCAAAGAGTGGTAAATTGAAATAGATTACACAGTATTTATTAACATTAATTTAAGATATATGAATTGGTATTTGGCAATTAATAGTCTATTTACTTAGTGTGTTTTCTTTAGTGTGCTATATTAGTGAATATATACTTTCATTTATAATTTAAACATTTACAGATTTTCATAGGTATATTCGGGATCTTTAATCTTCTAATCTTATTTTTTTCCGATAGGGTACTAAGTCCTCATTTGCAAATCTCCTACTAAAAGATTGTTAGAAATTCAGTTCTTAGGGTTGAGAAAGAATTGATATTGTCAATGTTGAAGCATCATCTATTCCTAAATGAAATGTAACCATATTAAAAATTAAGTATTGACATATACACTAAAACATATACATTTTGTATTATTTACTGCTCTGGATTATCTAATTTTTAAAACTGTTCAAAAAGAAAAAAACTGAGCATGCTAAGGCTGACCTATACATGACACTTCTGAGTGAAGATTTGAATGTCTGTTCCTTTAATATCAAGAGCTATTCTGCTTAAGTCTTCTACAATCATTCTACTTAGGCTAGAACCTGTTTGCTCAATCAGTAGATAGAGCATTAAGTGGCCTTAAAAAAAAAAAAAAGGCCAGATTTTGTTTGGGTGGGGAGAGGGGTAAAAGAAGACAGGGCTTAATTAACCAGACTGACAGGCTCCATAGATCTCTCGAGTGTTTAAATTAAGGATTGCAAGTTCTTGAAACTTGACAAGGCAGGCAGGATTGTCACCGCTGCTGTCGGAGGCAGAGGTAAGTACAGATTAGGCCTGTCCTATCTCTATCATAAGCGTTTTGCCAGGATCTAAGAACTTCACACTGTGAGCAGACTTGGAGGGTTTCTTTATGATTAGAAAATTAAAGCAATAATTAAATTCTCACTGTTTTCAAATAAAGGTTGTTCATTTAGCAATAACTATGTGTTCCTGGGCAGAATAGCCTCATCGTTGTAGTAAGTGGAAACACACACACACACACACACACACACACACACACAGATGTATTCCTTTATTAAAAAGAAATACTCATTTGTCCTGCATCCTGGCTCTCAGGTCGAGTGTATTCGCATCATAGATGGATGTGCATAGCATCACGGGATGAGGTGCTCGGGGGCTATGAATGTTATTAGCTCCCACCCACCTGGTCAGAGTTTTCCTGCAGAATGACATGTACCCTTCCTAGTATTTATTTGCTCTATGTGCATATATTCACAAGCATAAATATATACATATGCTTGGAGCATGTTCCACTACATTCGACATCTGGCAAGCCTCCATTATGAGACTTTTGATGCTTCCAAGGAGTAATAAAATGAAATTACGAGAAGGAGGTGAGGATGGGGAGGAAATCATGCAAATGATGGCCCACGAGTCTCTTCCTTTGAATTAGGCAAGTATCAAGTGTATACGTTGTATAAAACATCAAATTCTAACCATTAAGCAACTCCTGTGTACATGCTGATTTCTGGAGGATCAAAGGTATTTGGGTATTAGAAAGACACCTTTCAGATATTTGCATGTCGTTACCTCCTTGCAGAGAAAGCTTTTTTCATGCTTACATCAAACAATGGCCTAAGCACATTAAATAGTTGGAGGTGTTTGCAGAATGGACACATACTTTATTCTTAAAAAGAAAAAGAATTTTGATTTTCAAGAGGAAAAATATTTTGGCTTTCTGTCACCTGGCTGAAGAGTAAAAAAAAAAAAAAAAAAAAAAAGGAAGAGGAAAAAAAAAAGTTACTGTGTGCAGTTAATATCGAACAGCAGCCATCTCCAGATGATCCCTGCTGCATCCAATTTCTGCCAAAATGCTTTCTGTTAAACCTCCATCAAACAGACACACGGCGCACAAAAGAAAACCTCATCACCAAGGGAAACTAATCCACCGGTGCGCAATGTAAGCCTGTCAACTTTTTATTATAAGAAGTCATCACTCATTTCAGTGAAGATTAAAAGTATGACTAAATTGAGAAAATCCTCTTAGCCATTCGGAATTTTAATAGAGGAGAAAAGGGGGTGAGTAAAATTTAGACTCTAGGTGCGTGCGTGTATGTGGGCGTGTGTGTGTGTGTGTGTGTGTGTGTGTGTGTGTGTGTGTGTGTATCTAGTGAGGCTGTGTGCATACATAGAAATAGACACACAGGACACACATGCCTGTGTGTGCGTGCATACATAGCGACATTTGTGTAGGCGCATTAATTGGATGAATGATGCTAATTATGTATAGAACCTCAGCTTCCTTAAGAGGAAAAGCTACCAAAAATTCATACATAAACATGTAGCCTTGTAGTAGGTTTTCTCGGTTACCGCAGACAAACAGTTTCTGATTCAGAGGAGCTTAAGAGATAAGAATGGAAAATGAGTCCTCACAGCTTTAATTACATCGCCACTGGCAA